>NC_081574.1:2151351-2193936 GCF_022355385.1 Mustela nigripes | reverse complement strand
ACTTGCCTCTGTTTTCTGCACTCGGCTCGGAAGGCACGTGCTCCGGAAATGCCTTAGCCTCAAAGTCTGTGTTAATGAAGAAAGGGGACAGGAAAAGAAAACGGACGTAACAATCACAGAAATTATTACTTCTTAAGTGTAACACTATAGCGTGTTATTGGTCAAGGGTCCCGGCTGCCTTATAAGAAACTCTTTTAATCTCTTTTGTTCATTCAAGTTCTTGGTTCTTGACTCATGATAGCCTGAGAAAGTTGAGCCGCTGTGCCCAGCTGCCAGTTACCTACAGCAAGAGTCTGGGAATGACACATGGGCCGTATCAGTGGACACACCAAATAAGCAAGATATAGTCAAGAAAGGTAGAAGAGAAAGAACAAGGGTTAGGGGGAGGGGCAAGAGAAACAGATCCAAATTCAGAAACCTGACCTGCTCTCACCCTCCGAGGAAGGGTAATGAAAAGGGACCAAGACGGATCCCGCGACCGAAGATGGAAGAGGCTGCTTGGGGCGCCGAGCGCGCGGTGGTCAGGTGGAAGTGAGTCAGGGCAGCCGTGCAAAGTGCAGCCGCGGGCCTGAAGGACACCCTCTTCATGGGGGTCGTAAAATAGTATGTGATCGCCGATTTCCATTCAGTGGGGATGACAGAGGTCATAAAAACACATACTTTTACTGTCCAACCTGGAGGGCAAGACCCTGGGAAGACCTTCGAATGGGGAGGGCCGCTGCCTCAAAACCTCCGCACAGTGTTTTGTTTCTCTTCTTGCTCTTGACCCTGGGTCGGGGGGAGGGCTTAGCTAACCGACAGAGACTGCTCCCTGAAGAGAGACTCATGCTAAAAAAAACCAATAAAATTCGGGTTGTCCTACAAAACAGTGAAAGAAAAATGAGCTGTAAATGTGTATTTTATATATGTGTGTGTGTATATGTTATACTACAAAACTATATATTATATAATATGTATTATTGTGTGTATATATATTATATATGCAGTTCTTTATTTTTATGTTATAGAAATAATTTGTTTCATATAATTTGTTTGATATATCTATATATTATATAATATAAATTTATATATGTTCATATTCAATATAATTATAGTAATGAATTATTTAAATTCATATGAATTATGTTAATTCATATAATATAAATATTATGTTATGAATTATGTTAATTCATTAGTATAATTATATCAAGTAATATATTTAATATGGTTTTTATATTTATATTATATGATATTATTTATTTTATATTTTATTTATAATATATATATAAAATTGTATATACATCTGTTTAAATTTAGGCAGTTTCCAATGAGGAACGCAGACCACAGCACGCCATGCCTTCCTGTGTGACCCTCTCAGAGACTGAGGACTAGAGAAACTAGTGATTTGGTCATGATCGACAATCTTTATTTTTGTTGTTTATAAAAACATTTCGCCAAATGGTTTGCCAACTTTAACTTCATCATGAATGAACCTTGAAGGGTCCCTTGCACTGTTCCGAGAACTCTGATCTCATGATACTGTTAGCAAGCCGTTCTCCTGGTGTTTTTCACAGGGACTGAGTATTCATTGGCATGAAAGATGTCATACATTTAAAGCGTTTTGGGCAGACTCAGAGAATTCTGTGGCCTGTGGACAGAAGATGTGTCTAGAGATGGTGGCTTAGCAAGTAGAGTTCATGGTTCTGTGGAAGTGAACCAACGTCATATAGGAAAGACTGCATTATACATACATTCTCACTTAATTTTCAATATTCTAAATGATCCTTATTCAATTCCTAAACAGAATTTTCTATCATTTTTCAAGAAGGACATGTTGTTATGATCACAAAGTCACTCACTGTTGACCAGTGAAAGCTACTTCCAACAAAATGAGGTAGTGTGAAGACCATCTTGAGTCAAAATCACTAATAATGATTGAGTCCTAAGGGGCAGCTACTTTTCCATTTGTAACTTTTATTAGCTCCTTTGACCTTCAAAACTGTGTTAACAGTTTACGATCCGCCTGCCCACTTCACAAAGGAAGGCGTGAGGCACACATTACCCACTGGGCCCATCATTACATAGATGGATTTTGAATCCGCAGTGGATCTGGTGTCTATGATCCTAAATATTACTTTCTGTTGTCTCTAAACTTTGTAGGATATTATCCTTTCAATATGCTACTTCTTCCTGAAGTTAATGTTCTACAATATAACATATAGTAACTATTGTCACATATATAGTGTATTTGTAGAATTCTGTTAATTTAGAATAATAATGAAATAAGAAACTAGGGATAGACATCAATGGAATGTTGTTGTTTCTTTTTTGCAGAAGTTGAACCTCAAAAAAATATATAAAGAAAAACAATTTTAAAAGTAATATATAAAATAAATAAATCATTTGATTTAGAGCTTTCTCAAAGTGTATTTTCAACTTACGCATTTCCAGAAAATTAATTTTCCTAAATTTAACCAATTTATAAAAGCAAGAAAATAATTCACTATCTACAGTCATTGGTTAAAATAAATATGGTAGACTTTTATATTCTTGCAATTAAGGTAAGTTTGTTTGGTTTGTTTTTACGTTAACCACATCTATTCAGAGGATTTTCTACTTGGTCATTGTTCAAAAAATTTATTTGTGACAGAAATGGTATTGAAAAGCTTGATAAAAATCCATGTTGACTCATAGAGTTTAAAACTACCATACATATGTGTACAGTGAAATGTATTGGCACTCAAAATAACATGTCTGAGAGAAAAATGGTAGGTACCCACAAAATCGATCTCTAGCACTTTTTTTTTTTTTAACTATTATGATTTATTGAAAGCATGGTGTCCCAACTTCAGTACCTCCAGCAACTTAGATTCTTAGGAACTTACAAACACAAAAGAAATCCAGTTAAATTTGAAGGAAAAAAAAAACAATTATACTTCACTTATCATTAAATATTTGTATGACAGGGTACATTGGAATGACCTAATGCAATTAAGTATCAAGTAAGATAATTACATGATGAGGTGTGTGTGTGTGTGTGTGTAAATGTACCAATAGACGATGTTTTCTTTCCGTGCTACATTATAGTAAGTATCTAGTCTCATAACGTCAACAGACTGTTTTAAGGAATAATTTCTGTTTCTGTAAATGCCTTTGTGTTCATAGTTCACTTTTTATTGGCATTTTTGAAGCTGATGATATTGATTTTCATTGTGTTTTTTCTTTTTAAGTTCGAGTATCATTGGCCATGTGAGTTTTCTGTTTTTGAAGAACTCCAGATACTATGAGTATCTTAAGGGCAAATGTTTATTTCCTTTTTTCTTTATGCCCTGAGCCTGTCACCATGGCTGGTTTTGCCAGCAGCTCAGTTATCTCTGGACTAAGTCCTTGATTCACACTTCCTAGAGAGTGCCTTGTTATTTTTTATTTTAATTTTTATTCTTTTTCATTAGTGGCATGAAAATTCAATCTTCAAGTACCATCTGACCTTATTTTTCAAAGTGTTTTTTTTAAGATTTTATTTATTTATTTGACAGAGATCACAGTAGGCAGAGAGGCAGGCAGAGAGAGAGGGGGAAGCAGGCTCCCCACTGAGCAGAGAGCCCGATGCGGGGCTCCATCCCAGGACCCTGAGATCATGACCTGAGCCGAAGGCAAAAGCCTAATCCACTGAGCCACCAGGTGCCCTTAAAATGTTTTTAATGTTAGGATGACTACCGTTGTTCTTCCTGAGATCAAAAAAAGTCAGACACAGTGATTTATATTTTCACAGTGAGGTAACTCTAACTAATCCAGGTAAAGGAGGGTGTGGAGCATGTATTTGGGCTTCTGATGGCCCAGGTTGCATACAGGCATGGGAAACCAGCCTGTGTTGGTGACCAGGGAGCACTTGTGGCCAGTTACCAAACTCAGTGTCCTACATCAGTCTCAGAGTGACTCTGCCTTTCCTCATCCAAGTTATAAAACAGGAGGGTGAGCCAAGATGCGAAGCCGGCGGTGCTAGCCGTCAGACTAAACTGATGAATGACTTTATAAAATTGTAAAATTAAAAATGGTGGCAAGAACAGGTCTGGAGGAATTTCCTGAGCCAGAGTCAGTAGCAGACGGAGCTTGTGGATGGACTCTTCTCAGCCTTCAATGCTGTATTTGTTCGTGTGGCATGATCTTGTGTTAGGGACCAACATACACGGTGGACTGGGAATGAAATGGACAGAACATGGTCAGAAATGGACACGAAGAGAATCCAGTGGCGTATGTAAAACATGGCATGACAAAGGTTCAGCAGAAGCCACGGAGGACTGGGTTCAGTGTGTAGTCAGCAGTTTTTCAGTTTCACTTGGAGAGTTTGGGGAGCAAACCATATATGTGTTCTTGAAACCCACAAGAAGATGAACTCAACGATTGGGCAGGGTATTTTTTGATCTGACAAGAGATATGACAAGAGAACATGTGTGACAGATCATCACTGACGGGCTGAAGACCGTGAAGGCCCTCATGAAGATGCTGAGACCCATGTCACGTACTAGTCATGGAGGACACCCATGGCTATTAAACAGCAGGGAGCAGGCTTTCAACAGATATTTTTCTGGTTCCCTGATCACCAGAATAGGTTATGACCTAACAAGAGCATAAAGGAATTTACTGGAAAGCTAGCTCAAAGTAGCAGCAACCACCACAAAAATGCTGAGCCTATAAGCCATGGACAGGCCAGAAAACAAAATAGCTCTGGGAATCCAGGGAGGAGCACATAATCAATGTCCCCATCAGGCAGAACAGTAGGGTCAATTGGTGACACACTTTTAGTCGATAATGGCTCTTCATTCTGGAATTCAACGTCAGGAGAGAAGGGCTGATCGTCTGAGCTGGGGCCAGCTCCTTTCCAGGTAGAGGAGGGATCTTGGCAGTGGCTACTCTAGCAGGGTCGTGTGGCACCGAGTAGGGATGTTTCCCTAAAGGCAAACTAAATCACTATAATAAAAAGAATGAGAACTGTATATGCCAGCAAATAAAATGAAATGACAACCATTAAAATATCATTATTCCTAACGACTGGCACGGTCTTTCTCTAAAGCTTGGAAAGTATCAGAGTCCCCATCAAACACAAAACAAAAAGCAATCACCATTACTTTGCTAATTCTTACCATTATTTTGTCAGTGTGGACATCCACACTCAGATGATCCATCATAGTACACTACAAAACAAGGACAAGAATGTCCTAGAAACAA
This sequence comes from Mustela nigripes, assembly GCF_022355385.1. NCBI lineage: Eukaryota > Metazoa > Chordata > Mammalia > Carnivora > Mustelidae > Mustela > Mustela nigripes. The sequence goes on along the minus strand of NC_081574.1, from coordinate 2,188,731 downwards.
TCAGAAAAGCAATTCAAGAGAACTTTTTTAAGGATCTCTGTACCACTGACTTCGGGCACCTGGACAGAGTCAGGACAAATGTTCAGGGAATAGTATTTTGCAGCAAGTGTTGTTTTATCAAAAGTAATGAAAGATTTCCTGATCCAACTCACGTGTGTAGGAGCTTGGAGGTTGTCCCTCATGTTCCTGCAACAAGAAAAAGCTGGTCAAACTAAGACTCCGTATCTCTTCCGACCCATCAGAGAACTGAGGTGACAAAGGACAGTGTCACCCTGAATTCTGAAGAGACTGGAAAGCCCAGGATCTGCTTTTATGGGACGGAAGGTGCAGGACCCTCAACTCCTGGGATGTTCACATGCAATACTGCATTCTCACCTGTGGAAATGCAGGTGATGCCAGGCCTATGTGACTTTCTAGAACCGTCTGATGCACAGCTCCCAGCTGGGCTTTGCTCCCATGGAGTGCCAGTCTGTGAGGAGCCATCTTGACACTCAGCAAGTACGCTGTGGACCCCAGATGCGGATTTCTGGACCTCTTTCATTCTGCAGAGCTCCATGCATCTCCCTCACTCCAGAACGCTACACTGGACCCTAACTTTAGTAAGCTTGGCTTTGTTCTGTTTGCACCGGCCTCTCCCTTGCAGTCAGAGCGTGCCACCAGCAGAGTGACCCAGGGCTCTTATCTTTTGTGTCTCCTCTTTCAGGGGCCACAGAGCTGAGGTGTCTGCTGGCCGTTGTTAGAAAAGTGATGTGTCCCAAGCATCACTCACTTTTCTAGTTGTTTATTGTGGTCCCTTTGCCCCAGTTAGTTGCAAAGGAAGTCTTCCTCTCTAGCATATTCTTTTAGGTAAGAATCTTTTAAGGATCAAGGTTTAGGGGTAATTTTACTTTAATCAGTGGATCTTTGAGTCTTCCCCCTCCCTCAGGTTTATTGAGATACTATGGACCTAGGACATTGTGTACATTTAAGGTACATAGTGCAGTGACTTGATATACAACGTCTCTGCTCACCTGTTCACCTTCCCTTTCCTCCAGCCCCCACAGCCACAGATCTTTGTCCTGTCCACATAGTCTTGCCTTTTCCAGGATGTCATAGTGCTGGAATCATGATGTGCACAGACTTTTCAGTTGGCTTCTTTCCCTTGCCAATATTCATTCAAACCTCCCCCACGTCTTCTCATGGCTTGAGAGCTCATTTCTTTTAGTGATGGGTAATGCCCCGTTCTCTGGATGGACCACGGCTGACTGATCCCTTCATCTACTGAAGAGCATCTCAGCTATTGACAGGTTTTGGCAATTGTGACTAAAGCTGCTATAAAACTCCTTGTTAACATAAGTTCTTAATTCATTTGGGGGAAATACTAAGGAGCATGACTGTTGGATGGTACGGTCAGAATATGTTTGGTTTTGTTTCTGACCTTTGTAGAGTCTTCTCTTTTTTTAGGCTCTTGGGGAACCATGATATGGTTTTCTGGTATTTGATAGGGGGAAATTCTCAAAGGCAGGCACCCCTTGCAAGTTCTATCCCCTCTATGAACTTGCAAGTGTGCCCAGAAGAGACAATATATACTCTTTTCCAGGAATTAACCCGACTTTTTGCCTTTCGATCTGGTGTCCCACCCAGCTGACTGCCTGTCTCAGCTGCCTTCTGTTTTGGACAGTGGGTCGTACGACCAGCACAAATCTTGTGCAAATCTGCAGACAGCCATGTTCTTGAGTAAGAGAGCATGGGCTCTGTGTCAGACACCCTGGGTTTCTCGTACATCTCAGCCACCTCGGGTCTCTATGACTTAGTGTCAATTACTCGTCATTAGCAATTAGTTTCTTCTCATGTAATATGGGGACACAAGTAACACTGGTCTCAAAGCAAGGCCATCAGGACACAATGACCGCACACAGGTGAGGTGCTGACCTCATGGGCAGCGCATCAGAGGCACCGAGCGAGGGTTTCTCCGCATCCGTTACGATGGCCGCTGCCTTCACCGCTTCTCCAGTGCAGGGCTGGGGGCTGCTGCAGGCTCTGCAGGCAGGATGGTGGAGGACCTGCGTCTCATTACGGATGGTTGTAATGCTTTTTCTTTCTTAAAAAAAAATTATTTATTTATTTGAGGCAGAGTGAAAGCGGGAGAGATCACAGAGGAAGAGGGAGAACAGACTCCCTGCTGAGCAGAGAGCCCGATGCGGGGCTCGATCCCAGGACCCTGGGACCGTGACCTGAGCTGAAGGCAGAGGCTTTAACCCACTGAGCCACCCAGGCACTCCTATTTTTTTTCTTTTCTTCAATGGCATCCCAGTATTGCTTGAAATTAAACAAGTATGATGCTTTCACTAAGCATGAAAAATAATCTTTTCAAATCATTGCTTTTCTTTACACTGTACTTGTATAAACCATTGTTTGTCAGTCTTATTAGCATAAAATAAAGATAATTTTTTAACAAGTAGTCTTGCTGTGTGGGAAGGTAAGGCAACATTTGCCTCTGAGTCTGACCAAAACTGCAGACCAATCAAAGCAGACATCCAAAGTGACATGTTTTCTTTTTGAGTCATTGTCAGTGCTCAACGGTTTATCAGTACTTCTGTATGACCAGGTTCTTAGGTCGGGTAATGTTGTGACCATAGACTGAGACCAGAAATAGAATAAAAATGGGAAATTTTACTTGAATATTGTTAAAATAATTGGTGAGCCAACTTTGTGCCAGTTTCCATTATGATTTTTCATTCAATGCAGCATCTCTAGGCTTGTGCTCCTGAGATGTAATGTAAAATGGTAGATTGCATGTAACGTGGGGTGGGGCGTGTATTTGTTTACGCTGCGAAGAGCAACGCATAGCGCTTTTGTTGCTCTTGGTAAGGCAGACCAGGGAGGGAAGGAGGAAAGCGAAAGCCAGCAGCTGTGAGGTCTCAGTGTCCTGTCTCAGCAAGCTTGCCTGCTGTCCTCTGTCCCCTCCTGCGACCCCACTAACCAGACAGAGGAGGTATTCACTTCTGTTTCCCTTCTAAAATCCACTGTGGCGTATAAAGAACACAGCTACTCAAGCCCTGGGTTCCTTTAGACGAGTCAGGACGGAATGGGTTTTCCAGAGTTCCGTCAGTTTGAGAATTACATGTATCAGGTGTGATGACCTCACCAGCGGCCTCGAACGCCGCCATGCTTCCTTTGGGAAAGATTTAAACCATTTGAAATCAGAGGTCAGTTAAAACACGGACTGTTGATATGATTTTATTACTATCAAGATGATCAGGTTTTATTTGTAGCTATGTCACCATTTGTAGAAGATGGTGGTGTATGAGTTACTGCCCACATGGAGATCGGGGCTGCCCTACCGGGTAACACTACATCATGTGCTATAGATACACATCACAATAAGTCTGTTCTCGACTTAAAATGGGATCCACTGAAGCGTAATGTGACTTTTTTATGTCTGTGAATTTAAAATTTTTAGCATTTTTGCTTAAACATTTGCAAAGTCCATGTTATAGAGAAAGTTGATAAAAGGGCTCCGAGCTCAGATCATGTCCAGTGTAACAGCTCATTTAGTGCATTGATTTCACATTCAGTTGTAAATCTCAAAAAAGTGAACAGAATTGAACCTAGTGTTAATAAATTTTTGTTTTTAAACTACTCATAATATGCCATTCCTTTATTCATTTTTTAAAAGATTTTATTTATTTATTAGACAGACAGAGATCACAAGTAGACAGAGAGGCAGGCAGAGAGAGAGGGGGAAGCAGGCTCCCTGCTGAGCAGAGAGCCATGTGGGGCTCGATCTCAGGACCCTGAAATCATGACCGCATACATCCCTCATAACCAGTTAACATCCCCAGATAGGCTCCCAGCTCCAGACGCCTGCTTGAAGTCACCCCTGGGTGCTGGGCCTCCCTAGCAGTCAGGTGGCTCTTCTCTCTGGCCCTCATATTCCTGCTCTGCATTGCATAGCCTCAATATTTAACATATTTCCCACCCTCCTAACCTCTGAGAGCTTCCTACCCAAACTAGGTGGCTGTGTATCTGCTAAAAAACACTTGCATGTATAATTAAGGTCATAACTACAAAACATTTTTAGTTCCAGAAGGCTTCACCACTAAATTTTCAAAACATTTTAAGAAAGAAACATTAACAATCTTAAACAAATTTTCCAGAAAATACAAAGGGAGAAAATTTTTCTGACTCATTATATGTAATCAGAATAATTTTGAAATCCAGATCTGACAAAACCATTATAAGGAGGGAAAATTGCAAACTAATCCCCCTGATAAACACAGATTTGATGATCCCAAAGAAAACATCAACAAACCCCTCAATCAATATAGGAAAATAGTCATACATGATGACAAGTTGATTTCATTCCAAGAATGCAAGGTCACCTTTCCATTCGAAAATCAATCCATGTAAAAGGGTGCAGCCACTTTGGAAACCAGTCTGGTAGTTTCTTTCAGAGCTGTATATTCTCTGACCGTATGACACAGCACCAGTTCCTTGGTATTCCCCCACAGGAGCTGAAGACTGTGTCGCACAGATGTTCACAGACACTTTAAAAGGACGAGGAGGAAACTTCAATGTACAGCGTTCAGTGAGAGAGGCCAGTCTGGAAAAGCCACGCACCGTGATTCCAACTCTATGGCATCCTGGAAGGGGCCAGGTCTAGGGAGACAGTGAGAAGTGGTTGGCAGCGGTCGGGGGCTGTGAGATGAGTGGGTGGAGCACGGGGGACGTTTAGGGCAATGAGAGGGCTCTGCGGGACCCTGTAGTGGTGGACTCATGTCCTTCTACACTCGTCTAGACGCCCAGAGGTGACAGCACCAAGACTGAGCCCCAAGGTAAACCTCAGACGCTGCGTCTCGATGGTGTCTCAGTGGGGGGTCGTCAGCTTCACCAGGTGTCATCCGGGGGGTGCTGCAGGGGGAGGGGGCTGTTTGTGGGGCAGGAGGGGGGTACGTACTGTACTTTCAGCTCGGTCGCTGTAAATCTCAATCTGCTCTAGAAAACTTGAAACCCTTAAAAAAAACAGTCGATGTAATATTGTACATTAAGATAGTAAAAGGTGAAAAATGACATGATTCTCTAGATGGATGTAGAAAGGCATTTGGTAGTATTCAATGTGGTGAAAAAAGAAACAGCAAACCAGGCATGGAAGGGAATAGCTTTAACGTGAGAAGCACTACAAGTCACCCCATACGTAGCGGTGTATCAGTGACGCCGTCCCCTGGGATCAGGACTGTGAGATGGATGTTTGTTATCGCCACTTCTCCTGACCATTACTTTGGAAGGTCTAAGCTGTTAAAAGAAGCAAAATGGAGACATAAAATTCTAAGACAGAAAGGAAAAAAAAGATGCTTCCATTTGCAAATACATGAATTTGTGTGAAGTTCTGAAGAGTCTACAATGAAACTGCTGCTTGTTAATGCATCACTTCAAAAATTGACTACACAAAAGATTGATGCACAACAGCCTTTTCAACATAACAGTAACAGAAACCATGAGAATGAAAATATACTTATATTTTTAAAAATATTTCTTAGAAAGACCTATTCATTTTAATAAAGTATAATTTATTACAGGACATAACGATGGTATGATATTGTGAAAATTACCAGTATCACCTATTGTCATAGGGAGGTTAGAGAAGGATCAATGCCTAGATTTTTTTTAAAGATTTTATTTATTTATTTGAAAGAGAGAGAGAGAGATCACAAGTAGGCAGAGAGGCAGGCGGCGGGGTTGGGTGGGGGGGAGCAGGCTCCCCGCTGAGCAGAGAGCCCGATGCGGGGCTCCATCCCAGGACCCTGAGACCATGACCCCAGCCAAAAGCAGAGGCTTAACCCACTGAGCCACCCAGGATCCCCAACTCAATAGATTTTTATGCCTTTTTGTGACTAAGCTTAATGCCTGTTCATTATGACGGACAAAGAAACACACCCCTAGACAAAGCAGGAATGAAAAGCTCCATAATGAGTGGAATAGAAATTGTCTTAAACTAACAGCCAGACTCATACTTGAGCGGTGTCAGGCAACAGTTCCCTTGTTCTGCTGGATGCTAGTCTTACACATTGTTGCCTCACACAAAGGAGGTTGCACGGTCAATGATTTGAGGAAAGGCAGACTTTTCTTGGCGATACACAATGTATCGTATTTAAGACTTCAGGAAGTCCATCACTAAATACAGCAGACTACCCTGTTTAAATCAGCATTTTTCAAACGAATGGACCAGAGGATCCATTTTCTTCAACCACTTACAAGAATGCCATTAACTGTATTCTTCAGAAGAACATGCTTTGGGAGATACTGTGCCAGGCACATACTCCTCGGTACATCAATGAGGAACGAAATTCTGTCATATTTTATTTAAATAAATAAATAGTAAAAATAAAAATAAAGTTATTTTTTTAACATTTTAAGTGAAAGCTAAAAAATTTTAAATGAAAATGGAATAAATCTAACAAAATATGTAAGTGTTCCCTACATGAAAAGCTATAAATCATGTTAAGAAAAACTGTAAGACTTAATTGAACAAAGTGAGAGAGAGTGTCGTATTAATGGACCGAGAGATTAGATCTGATCTAATCTCCAATGCATTCACTGATTCACTGTGGTACATTAATGATCACAGCAGGATGTTTTTTCCAGGGATTGACAACATGATTTTAAAATTCATATGAAAATTATTAGGGGTAAGAATAGCCCAAGTGATCTATAAGAAAAACATGTTGGATTGATAGCACTGGATAGCCAGATTCATAACCTGAAGACATTAAGGGGTGACTTGGTAAAGGACAGGCAGGTAGACCCAGGGTTCCCAAGGTGAGCCCATGGAGGGAGGTAGCACCCCACCTCGCTGCTCCACACCCCTGGGTTGGAAGTGGTTGTAACAAGCCCTCAAAGAGTTTCTGAAGTTTGAAACTCCCTGACATAGAACAATGGAAACCCAATGATGGAGCATGCACATGTATGGACACTGGTTTATCACACGGCCGTCCATCAAAACAGTGGGGGAAGATGGTGTATCGTAAGCACTGCTGGTGTCTTCGCAAACTCTAAAACAACAACAAAATGACCTATCTCGCACCACATAGAAATTACATCCAACTAGTTTCTAGACCTAAATGTGAAGACAAAACAAGAACGGTCTAGATTTTGTTTTAGGATTTTATTTATTTATCAGAGAGAGAGTCCAAGTGAGAGAGAAAGAGCCTGAGCAGGGGGAGAGGCAGGTTCCCCAGTGGACAAGGAGCCTGATGTGGGATTTGATCCCAGGACCCTGGGGTCATGACCTGACCTGAAAGCAGACGTTCAACAGACTGAGCCACACAAGCACCCCAGGTCTAGATTTATTCATAGTAAAAGATCCTCATTACCTGAGATACAGAGATATTTCAAAAGAAAGTATCGGAAAATTTGGTTTTGTTGACTTCATTGATCAAGACACACGCGGAGGACAGTGACACACCACAGGCCAGACCCCGAGTGAGGCTGGATTTTATACGCACGTGTACGGATTAGACCATGAGCCCTTCGTTCTCTTGGATCAATGACGATGAAGAACAAATATAAGTGACCAACGTATGCAAAGATGTTCAACCCAGTTAGTTACCAGACATGAGCATTGAAAGCCGGTACGGTATCCTGCCACACAGGTGCACATGTGTGGACACACACAGCACACTCACAAAGAGTCACGGCCACGTAAGGAGTAGCTGCAACTCGAAGGACTGGCCATTTCCAGTGTTGCTGAGAGTATGTGGCAACTCACCTGTCCTGTGCTGTCCTGGGGGACGGAAGAGGGACAGCCCTGGGGACCCTTACCAGAGCCCCCGTCACTCATTCCTCAACACTTCTGCGCAGAAGGGCACATATAACACAGACATGCACCAACACCCACAAAAAGGCATTCCATGCCGTGTTCATAGCGGCATTACCCGTGAGAAGCAGAGCCTGGAAACACCCAAACTCTTCATGTGTGTTGGGACGGACATGTAGATGATGACTCCTTCCCGACAGGCGAGTGCCCCCCGGGGGTCTACAGGGGGGGTCCACGTCAGACGTGGACCTGTCTCCCAAGCCAACGTCGACTGAAAGAAGCTAGAGAGAAAACACTGTGTGCCACGCAACAACGTTATGTGAAATTCAATGAGAGACAAAATCATGGCATAGCACAGGTCAGGACACCGATTATCCTGAGAAAGTGGGTGAGCTCTGTGTCGAGCGGGACCAAAATGTAGGGTTTGATGAAAAATGTTTTGTTCCTTGTGTTGGCGTAGGTGTTTGCAATTTCTCGTGACCCATCCCAGCACATATGGGTTGTGTATTTCCCGTAGATGTGTCCTACTTCACTGAGGTTTACTAGAGAACGAGTCACGCCAACAAATGCCTTAACCTAATAATCTGCTTTTTATGGGGCCACACACACACACACACACACACAGATTTGGTGTGCGTGTGTGCGTGTGTGTGCATGTGTTACTGTGTGTGCATGTGTGAGTATGTGTGAGTGTGTGTGCACATGCACATGCACATGTGTGTGCGTGTGTTCCACTTTCTTTAACTCAGCTGACTTTAGGGTCCATCCTAGCCCAGGGTTCCATCTTTATTTCCTCTCAAGCATCACTGCTTTGGCGCTGAAACTCCGTACCAAACCCTTCCAGCTCATCAAGTTTCCCGGCCTTCTCCTCCTGCTCATCTGAGAAAAGATCGACCGGATGACTGCAACCTACACTGAAGGAATCCGACCACAGCCACGGACAGAATAGGTTTGCTCCCCGTTTATGTCAAGGCGGCCTCTCATCCAGGCAGGCGAAGCTCCCTGTAGGTGCGGAACCGTCAGGTTTCTCCGCAGCATCAAACCTCTCCTCCTGCAGACAGAATCTGGGCCATCCACACTTTCTCCCTCGGGTCCCGTTAAAGTCTCTCCTCCAGGGGAGGCCAGCCGCCGCCGAGGGATGAACGCAAAATACCTTTTCAAAAAACGAAATGTTTTTTGTTGGTGGTGGTTATTGAATGATTGATTGATTTGCAAAACATATTTTGGAACAAATTTAGAAACACTAGGAATATACTATACTTTTAAAAGATCCCTGATTAGTAAATGATACGATGAATTCAGCTTGAGGTTTGGTTCGAAGAAGAAGGGGTAGTTTGGGTGAGGAGAAGGGCCGCATCATACAAGGCTTCGAGGCCTCAGTTCAATCACACACAAACATTCAGCCTCTGTGACTCAGATAAAGTCTGTGAATTTAAGGTTGTATGTTTCACTGTATATCTTACACTATCACCCATCACTTGAATTTTGAATTATGACCACTTTTCAATTTATGAGTAGTTTTTGCAAACATTAATGCTCCAATGAATATTCATGACATGGTTTCCTCACTTCAATCTGTGTAAATCATGAATTTTCATTTTGAGAGCGAAATGTTTTCTGTCTTATGAAAACAAACTTACTTTTCATTAACCATTCAAGAAGATCTCGAAGGACTCTGTGCTTCATTTTTTTTTTTTTTGCATAATTGAAGATAGAATGTAAAACTTAGTTAATCATTTCTTCTTCAGCAACTTTCTAAATTATGTCATTGGGGCTCCATGTGGGATGAGATTAAATCACTAGGTGTCTGGAGATCTATGTGGTTGTGTCCCAGATAGATGAACTTCTTGTGGCCATTGTAAATTTAAGCAGAGTCATGTTGTAGATTAATTTCCAATTTATGACTGCCAGTGATGGTTCCAGATATAATAGAACTCCTCCTGCTTCGTCAGCAGAGAGGGAAGAACAACACCCAGCCTCTGGCTTCATGAGCCGTGCGCTTCTGGTTAGGCAGGAGCGTTTCTTCTGTGAACTAGGTTGCTGTGCATGTGGGCACTTTTTGTAGCTCGACATCTGTTTTAGATACGGAGCCCCGACAAAGGAGTCTTCAGCCTTTCTATTGTTTTTATGTTCACAATCAAAGTGTTCACTCTTCATTCGAAACTTAGATTTATGTTGTCTTTTCTTGTCTCTCAGCCTTCATGTGATGCAGCATTTGGTTTTTGAAACGTCCTGTTTCTAAATGGATGGTTGCTTCTTATTGATATTTTCTAATAATATCATCGTCTGGAAAACACCCTGTATCTCCTTCACTCACAGAATAAATATTTCTGTACCATGTATGTTAAATGAGTTCTGGAAGGGTCCAGAGTGCAGGAGTTTCTGGGTCCCCACAGAGCTGGGGTGTTCCCAGCTCCCAGAGATGTCCCTCCAAGAGACATCGGCACCCCCACGTTCAGGGCAGCATGGTTCACAGCAGTCATGACTTGGAAGCACCCCACAAGTCCACTGACAGATGAACAGATAAAAAAAATATGGTCTATGTCTATATACACAGTGCAATGTTACTCAACCATAAAAAGAGGGGAATCCTACCATTTGACACTCCGTGGATGGACCTGAGGTCATTGTGCTAAGTCAGGTACCTCAGACAGAGAAAGAAAAATACCATATGTCCTCATTTGTATGTGGCATCTGGAAGCATCCGAACTCGTGGGAACAGAGTAGAATGGTGGTTGAGGGAGGTTGCGGGGTGGGAGAGATGGGGAGATCATGGTCAGGGTGTAAGCGTCTAGTTCATTATGAGTTTCGTCCCTCGCCAGCCCCCCTGCTCCCGTCCAGCGCAGTCTGCAAAGGCGTAGCGTTAGCAGGAGGAGCAGTGATGGTGTCGCAGACACAGACGTGTCGTAGAGAACCTGCATGTCAATACGCGGTGAGGGGAAACAACCCTGTGACAGTGGTTCAGGGGTTTCTGCACAGTTAACACTTGTTTAGAAAAGAGAGAAAAAGCATCTCGGTTCTAAAGAGGCCAGACCTATCAGGAAAGCGTCAGGTGCCCGCACAGACAGCCGTGTCCTTTGTACAAAGCTCATCAAACCAAACTGACTGCAAACATGTTTACAGCCTTCATCTAACAGTGGAATGTTTCGTCTTAAAGTTCTGTTCTCATGATGGTGTGTAGATGTATCCTGACAACAGTCAGTTCATATGATATTATGTCACTACATGATGTTTTTAAAACAGTGTAAACAAAGACCTGACGCCTGTAAATAAAGATGTGACGTCTCTTAAAAAGAAATGGGCTGAAACAAAATCTTGAGAAAATGACCCATATACGACTTTTCCTCCGAGCCACAGTCCTGGCGGTTTATTTTATTTTATTTTATTTTTATTTTTTTCTGCACAGAGTAGAGAAAGTTTCATAAAAATATGCATTTCCAAGTTCACTGGGCTATGAAGAAATAAAGAAGATTCCAAAAATATCGAAAAAGTGTTGCTATTTCAGGAAAAAAAAGAATAAACAAAATGAGAAATCGTTTTCCCATACATCCCTGAACAAAACAAAATTGGGAAAGTTTTAAATTGTGAAATTTTGTGTAGTTCAACATTTTTTAAAAATTCTTTTCAGTGTAACAGTATTCATCATTTTTGCACCACACCCAGTGCTCCATGCAATCCGTGCCCTCTCCAATACCCACCACCTGGTACCCCGACCTCCCACCCCCCAACCCTTCAAACCCTCAGGTTGTTTCTCAGAGTCCATAGTCTCTCATGGTTCACCTCCCCTTCCAATTTCCCCCAACTCCCTTCTCCTCTCTATCTCCCCTTGTCCTCCATGCTATTTGTTATGCTCCACAAATAAGTGAAACCATATGATAATTGACTCTCTCTGCTTGACTTATTTCACTCAGCATCATCTCTTCCAGTCCCGCCATGTTGCTACAAAAGTTGGGTATTCATCCCTTCTGATGGAGGCATCATACTCCATAGTGTATATGGATCACATCTTCATTATCCATTCGGAAGCTAAAGACCACCGTGCTTAAGAATGCTTGGATCAACCAGGAGATCAAAGAAGAACTGAAACAATTCATGGAAACCAATGAGAATGAAGACACTTCTGGCCAAAACCTATGGGATACAGCAAAGCATCCGTTTCTGATTAAAACGCTTCAAAGTATAGGGATAGAGGGAACATTCCTGAACTTCATCAAATCTATCTATGAAAGTCCTGGTGGTTTAGATGAGCTTCATGTTGGGAACTTCCCCCCCAACCCTCTCCCTGGTCTGCTGGAACGTAGTTTCCCTCACTTGTATATGTCTCTCTTCTGTCCCCTTGCCACATTGCCCAAAATTGTTCCCAACCAATAATTTAGGTTTTAGACCTGACCTACATCATACTGATTTTTACTGGGCAGATTATCCACTGTCCTGTTTTTGTTGGGATTTCCTTAAGATATACTTTTTAAATGAAGACTGTCTTGAAATCTATTGCCAAGAATGCCTCCTCGTGATAATGATTCTGATCTTCATAAAAGTGGCAGTTTCACTTCTTGCTCCTCAGAGTGATCAGACGTAGTAGGTTCAAGTTCCCGCTTAGTAAGGGAGTTGGCCCTCCATAGGTCTACACAAGCTGAGCTCCAACTTCCCCAATGCCTCCATACCACCCACAAGATGTGTCCTGAAACCCTCAACCCTCCTGGTGTTGCTTTTGCAATTGATTCCTCTGTACCATGCTCTTTGTGCTCCTTTTTAATGTCATTTACGTTAACCCTAACCACTCAGACCTGGGCTCTCCTTGAGGAATCTTCTTGGCCAGCAGGTGCTTATGCAGTCAGCGGGCTCTCAGCTCACCTCTATCCATACACTCATCTCATGGAGCTAATAGGACGCTCTACCCTCTAGCTACCCTCCTAGCTGATTCCTTCAGGAAATATACCTTGTCCCTACATTCTCATTTTCTCAGTGGCAGGCAGGGCTCCTGCCCCCAACATGGGCTTCATTCATTAGCAGAATGAATTCCCCAGGAGCCCAGTCCATCACTTGGAGAAGCCTGTGTGGCTGTGATAATTACAGTACATTTCCCTTTTCATATGCATAATTTAGCAATGCTGGTACCTGTGCTCATACAGACTCAGCAGCCATTTCAGGGTGTCTTTTAGCTTCTGATTTATTTTCTCTCTGCTTAAGTTTACTTTTCTCGCAATTCCAGCCCTCTATAAGGAATGGGAGGCAAAGTATTTTCTGAATCTGGGAGCTCACCTCTATCACCGATCCCCAGTCTTGTTTGTTGAACATCTTTGAACATCTTCAGCCAGCAAAAAGGTTGCAGATTGCAAATTGCCATCTCCAGTTGTAGCAAGCTGTGACACTTAGTTGCAACAGGGGACCGTCTTCCTATTATTTTCTCGCATCCTATCATTACAGTGCCAATGATATGATTCAGTATCATTATGTCATTTGCAGTGCAGTGATATGATGAGAACCAAATGAGAAAACACCACTTCCCGTCAAAACTGCAAACTGTAAACATGCATTCCTCTTTGGGTCTCGGCGATCTGATGCATTTACCATCTGAAAACTCGTATTTTCAAAGATCTTTCCCTATCTTGTTAGAATGTTCGAGAATATAAGAATGTTAAAATGTTAGATTAAGTTATAGTGCATTTGATAAAATGTTACAATTGTTCTAATGGGGGAGGTTCAGAGAATAGCAAAACAAAACAAAATCAAGCAAAACAGAAAAACAAGCAGACTTCTGGTAATTCTCACACCTCCCTACGCATTTTCCGTGACTGTGAGATCGTCGCCGGATCATGAATCCCTCCCTAGGAGGATTCGTAGCCCTTGAGGAGGGCTTGCATTTCCTGTGGCTGATGGACAGTGTGGGCCGAAAATGCTGTGGGCATTTTCTCATTTGGTACATCTGTTCCCACGAAGAGTGAAGTTCAAGAGGAAACCAACTCCCACATGAGCTACTGATGGATAGACTAGCAATAAACAGGATTACAAAGAGGCCTAGTCCAGAAAGTCTTCCGAAAGGAGAGAGCTGCTATTTCTAAAAGTAAAGCCCCCATTTAAATTCATGTCCTCAAGAGTGTTCTATTGACCTATTGATGTCTGGGGGCACATAAGCTTCTTCTCAAGAGAGCTCATTGCTTCCCTCGTCAGGTTTGCACAAACACAGAGAGGTGTGCCTCCAAGTCTAGCTCACCCATAGGAATCCTATGTGTACTCAGGATAGGATGTGCTTGTTTCCAAATACCTAACTTCTTAAACCTTTCTACCTTACACAGTGGACATCCTGGAGGAACTCAACGCTGCCCCGAGCCCTAACTTCCCCAGGTAGTTACTCACACATGGGGTGGTGGTGGTAAAAACGTCAGTTTGAACTAGTCCAGAGTGTCACCCTGGAATTCAAATGATAACAGGGCAAAATAACAAATATTACAAATATGAATTTTAAGGTTTTATTTAGGGATAAAATATTATCATCTTTATATTGTTCACTAATCTTAATGTTTGCACTGGCTAAGGCAATAAGAGGTCATCTCTCTAATCCAGTCTCTGGCCCCCAGGGTCGCTAATGCACACACCAATCCTGAAGAATGAGATTTTAGAATACTAGGAGTGCTAGCTGCACGATCCCCTCACTGTGTCCCAGCTTCAGAGAAGTGGGCAGACAATGGACCCTGATGCCGATCTCCCGGGAAGACGCTGGAAATGGACCTTCCTCGGAACTCAGTCAAACTGAGGTTCAAACAGGTGTTTCGCATTTTTGTACACACGTGACGTGAGCTTGGCTTTTCTTCCTGTAAGGCAACTTGACGACCTGCTTTGGAAAACGACCGTGAGGGTTATAAAGGATAATGTGCGTGAAGCATTCGTCACAAATCTACTCAAGTCCTCCTGCCACAGAATGTCCTTATGGCTTCTAGCTGACTTGGAGCTATGCTAGACATGTTCTAGGAAGGCAGACCTAACATCTGAGGAAAGGCTGAGTCTTGGTTCTCTAATTGCTGCACATGCCCTTCCTTCCTCCAATGGCGAGTGTTAGTGTTTACAACAAGAAACACATCCTCCTTGGTGTTAACAACTCTCTCTTAAATTAGTTTGAGAATGACTTAAACTCATGTAACATTGTAACGGGGTATCTTACTCTTACATGCAAAGTCATTTTCAGCAATAAGAGCTGCTCAGTGTTCCAGTGAATAAAGAAGCAGTTTTTTCCTCCCCCCGGGTCTGATGATGAAGGCAAAGGCGGGTGGCTGGGAGGTCTTTCTCAGACCCATGGGTCGAATTGGGTCCGTATCCAAAGCTTTCATATTTGTATCTTTACTTAAATTCACTAGAAATATGTCACTTTGGCAAACACTTACTTCTCTTATTATAAAGAGTCGTAGCAACCTCAAGAGAAATGCTAAGGTTGGTTCCTTGCCTCAGAAGAGCCTCTTTATCATATCAGCAAACTCATAGCTTCAGAACGGTCTACCACACATCTACGTGCAAAGGAAAATAAATTCTCAAATGGTGAGAGAGTCAAGACAGTTTTGGGGGGAACCCTCAGTGGATCTTTCCTCTCCTCTTTTTTATATCCTTTATAGAATAAGAGAGAAACAGACTTGGGGGGTCCCTAAGCTCCTTCTCGGCGTGGACCGACCAGCTCCTTTTGTGAGGCTAGGTGAAGAACAGTTGTCTTGCCTACATCGATCACATCGTTTGGGGGGATTTTAAAAATTTGGTAAAATATATACAACATAAAATTTGCCATTTGTAACCATTTCTGAAGATCAGAACTTCCTTTGCCGCTGTGTGGTGCAGACAGAGCACATCTGGTCCATCCGTCCACCTGTGGCTGGATGCTGGGTTGCCTCCACCCTCCGGCCACTGTGAACCTGCTTTTCATGTTGCTGGACAATCTGAGCCCTGATAAAGGAAGAAATGGAAAACACTTTATTATATTAATTCACTTAAAAATTGAGAAAGAAACCGAGCCTGTGATGCACGTGTGATCTTGGTCCCCAGCAGTGGCTCCCGGGCTCCCCTCACCGAGGGCGGCCCCCCAGGGATGCGCATCATATCCTCGCGGGGAGCTCTCGGCCTTCTTCCCTACGGGCCCTTCCAGCTCACAGCAAGAGCACGTAGCACTCTCGGGATTCTTTCTCATTTCCCCAGTACATGTGGGAACTGTCGTGTTCAAGGGTTTGTCTCTACACTTGGAGAAGCAGAGAGGATAACTGGCTGGTTTGGGGCCCTGCTGGATGGCAGAGCCCGTTGTCTGTCTGTCTGGCCCAGAGCTCGCTAGGATTGTGTCTCCGGAGTGATGTTCTCCGGCACCACCCTGTGCCACCCCAAGCTGTGTGGCTCTCACCTCTCTAGCCCATTTGCAAAACACCGTCAAGCTCTTTAAAGGAGAAACCAAACTTTCGTCCACGTTTTAAACTCCTTTGTAAAAAGGGAGACATACATATTGCAAACAGGATATTGAAATAATCAGAACAGTGTCAGCGAAGGGAGGGGTGAGAGGTTGTCCATCGCCCTCTGACCCACCATGGCATTCAGCAAAACACCTTTCACACACGCAAAGCAGACAAATGTTTAGTAAATTAAGTTGTTGAGTGAAACGAAAGAGTCAATATGTAAACGTGGTTTCCGTCATTGCTGCCTGACCCAGAGCAATGACACCTTACGGAGTGCCCAGGCTGCCTCACACATCCTAGGAGGAGTACAGACAAGGAGAAGGCTCCGTGCACTAGGAAGGTCTGTGTCCTGCCTCAGTGTGAAGAGAGTGCACAGAGTTCTCAGAAGATCAAGGTTGCCTTCCTGTGTTTCTGTGGGACACCAAAAAGGGAGTCAATAAAAGGTCCTAAGTAGGAGGGACGCTGGAATTAAGAAGAGGCGCGCCACGCTGCGGGCGGCACCCTGTGGACATCCGAAGACCCTCTCCAGGGGAAATTACACAGCATCCCAGAAGGAAGTCCCTGCACATGGCTGGCCCTCTCACCGGATTCTCGTCACACAGCGGCGCTCCTGCTACTGCCGGGGGCGGTGACCCCACGTGGGCAGGGTTACAGAATCAGACACGCTGTATGTGCAGTTGACGTGCTGTGCAATGCTCCCTTGTCACTTGTCTTACTTCAGTCGAAAGGAAAACATCACATCGTTGAAAAAAGACACCCAGGCCTTAAGCGAATGTGAAAAGCAAAACAAAGATGTGACATCCGTTTTTCTTTCTTTGGGTGATAAATAAGACAGGCAGTCAAGATACTTTTGTTAATTCGAGAAAACAAAACAATTAATAATACAGTAAAAACCAAACTTGCCATTCATGACTGATAACAGGAATTATTCTGCTTATAGCCACCAGTGTCCCAAATCAAGGCAGGTCCGCCCCGGCGCAGACCTGGACAGAATGAGACATGCATGAGGTAAGAACAGGAACCCGGGACCAGAGGGAATGATCTATCTTTACCAATTAATTCATCTGCTAATAAAAACTATATTATTATTTAAAACTTGTAGTACTTCCTTATGTTCTTTGACATATAACTTGATGCTAGAAACATTTTAAACTGCATTTAACAATTTAGACCCCAGATCCCTCTGTTTAAGCAACTGGCATGCTTAGTTTAACGGATACGCTTAATCATTCTTGTTGTATCCTTGTAAATTCAGTGAAGGAATCACAGGTGCCATTGTGTCTCTTGCGCTCTACGTGGTACCCAAGGGGGAGCTGCTGAACATTTGCTGAATAACGGGATGGATCTCCGTGGTCTCACACGTAAGGTCCGTGCCACCTTTCTCCCAGATGTTTGTGATAATTAAATGATAGAACGTACATGAAAATGCCAACGTAGGATTGGGCACAAAAATGCCAACGTAGGATTGGGCACAAAAAAAGGTCATTTTGCACACGAATGCTCAGAATCTAGGTTAAATGTCAGGGACACTAGTACTGAAGTTGTAAGCCTATGGCACGGAGTCTTTCTGCTCAGCCTGACAGCAATTAGCGTCAGCAGACTGTTGCAAACGCTGCACACTTTGGCTCTTTGCGAAGAAGAGCAAGACGGCAGCAGGAACGCTCCTTGGAGAAGCAGGACAGTCAGGCATTGTCATTGAGGGCATGTAGGAAATTTGCATATGTTCTTATTTCCGCTTTAGAAGTCTCATCCAAATGACTTCTATCAGCAGCATTTATAGGATTCAAAGAAAAGGGGTCTGTTCCACGTGGGGTATTAAGTATTGATGAAAGACATTCCTTCTCTTGCAAGCCAATCAAAATCAATGCTGCTTCTTTTCTTATTGACTTCAAAATAACCTCATTCCATTGTGGGTTTAATGTATATGTCAGTGCACTTTTGCTTTTTCCTAAGAAAAGTCTTCTTTTGTAAAAGAAGATATATTTATCATGTTTCAGTAAATTTTTTCTTCTATGAATTAAATATTACTTTGTTCTCATTTAAACTCAGTGAGGTGGTTTCAAGAAGTCTTCTCAAAGCAAATGAAAAAACATGAAGTTACACCTAACTAGGTCAAAGAGTACATTACGGGGAAGGGGCAAGAGAGCATTCCAGAGCAAGCAGCAGCTACACAGACTCTGACAGGAGACAGCGTAGCTCATCCGAGAGACAGACAGTAGGACCATGTGACTGGACCATGAGAGCAAAGCCAGGAAGCGCTGTAGACTGAGATGAGGTGGGACAGAGGGTTTGCGTCTATCTTAGCGGGTCACGCTAAGGACTTCGGGCCTGATCTGGTGATCAGGTGGGGTGGCTGAAGGATACATGGAAATGCAAAATGGTAAGATCTTCACGGGGATGTGGACGATGGACTAGGAAGCCAAACTAGGGGTTGTAGAGAAGAGACAGGCAGAGACAAACGTTGTCAGCTGTTTGTTGACCAGTTGGTAGAAATGGAGAGAACAGAATCCACTGGAATGTGAGAACATAAAGCTGAACGTCATCCATACTGCAGCAGATACTGTGGTGGGCAGGACAGAGAGCTATTCATCACATCAGACGCATGGAAGTGACTCAGTGAGATAGAAAGCCCTCAAGGAGGCCTGAGTTGGAGGGAAGATCAGACATCTGATAGCAGAAAGGGAACACTGGAAGGAATCTTCAGGATAAATGATCGAAATCAATTAACAATTTCCTTTCTTCTTAATCCAACTTGAACTACATGCTTGGATAATATTTCTGTGTAACTCACAACCCCCACGTCAGGATAACCAACCACTGGTTATTCTTGTGGGTCTCATGTCAGGAATACAGGAGGCTCCAGCAAGGGGTATTTCTTCAACACTCCAATATCTAGGGTCTTGGACCCAAAGAAGATTCAAAAGCTTGGGGCTGAACTCTCCATGGGCTGCCTGTACTGGGTTCCGCACATGGGCTGGAGGCACCCAAGGATGGCCTCTGTGCCTTTATAGATGGCTTTGTTTCCTCACATGGGGGTGGACTCAGGACAGTTGGACATCTTTATTCTTTTAGGGCAAGTGCTATTAGGGCAAGTGTTAGGGTTCCAGAGAACAAGTGCATCACCTTCTCTGTGATGGGTACAGGACTCATACAGTAGCTCCTAACATTCTTTTCAAGGGACACGCTAGCCCTCCATCCCAGCTCCAATGCCAGAGACCTATGTCTTGGTTGGAAGAGTGTCAAGCTCACATTGCAGAGGACCTTAAGAGTTGGAAGACACTAAAAGCATCTGTGTAAACCCTAATCTGCCACTTTGTTTCTCTGCCTCTTACGACCAGAGTCCTGGGCAGTGTCCCCTCTTACATACTTTTTGTACAGCCCCATCCAAGGCGATTTCTTTAACATCAACTAAGAAGAAGGTGTTTGCAGAATTGCCTAGCCTGTCTTTTCTTCCCTTTCTGACTTGTTTCTGTTTTATCTTTTTCAACTGCTTATAAAACAATGGAATTGTTTTATAAGAACATTGACAAAGCAATAAAAATGCAAAGAACCATGAGAATGATTTCTATCTAGAGCAGATCACTGTGAATAATTTGATGGACATTGAGTGTTTGTAAAACCAAATTCAGTTTCCTGAAGTGGTTATATCTTTAATACAATGAAATGTTTCCTTTCTCTTTTAGTATTATGTAAGTATTCGTCCATATTATTAAAATCTCTTCACGAATATAATTTTAAATAAGATTTGGTCAGAGATCTAAAACAAGGAGTGTTCTCTATATAGAGAACTTAAAATCACAAAGATGGAACCAGTTGAATGCAGAGAGAACTATTTATTGAGCACAATATGTGAAAGGTGGTGTCCCCAAACCTTCTTAATTGGGGAGGTTTGGCTCTCATGGGGAGGATGAGAATTAAACTTGCTTCCTTTCCTAACAGGTGTAAAAAGTGGTCACACAGTTTCATTTCCAAGTGCTGGCCATTGACTTCGGAGGTACTAGAGGGTATGCCTTCTGTTTTTGCACTTCAACAGCCAGAAATATGCACATTTAGTGCCCTTGGTTTCTGAAAGACTCTATAAGGTGAATATATGTGTAAGTTATTAACAATCATCCGTGATAATGAAATGGTTGAATGAGCCAAATCTGTGCTTCTGATGTGCTTCAGTTACACGTGATTTGTCTCCCGAGACTTCCCTCGGAGCAGTGCAGAAGCGATGGCTGACTTGTAAAGTCGTTAAAGCCTGCATGGCCTCAAGGTGAAACCTGCCACAAACTGTCAGAGGTGTATTTTTCATCTTGCTGTAAAAAACAAACATTGCATTTTTCAAATCTTTGGGAAATACATTTAAAAAAATCTCTAAATATAAATCAGGGAAGAAAAGAGTTCTTGATCATCCACAGGAAGTTGCTCTGGAGAAATAAGGGAATTTATTTTAGCTGGAAGAATGTTGACTTAGTTTCATTAGAAGGAAAAAAAGTATTCATCTTATTTAAATAAAATAACTTTCAAAATATTTAATGATGCTTCTCCTAGAAACACAGAAGCAGAAGAGTTTTAAAACTTTAACTTATATGGCTGTTAGGGGTTGAATGGGGTCCTCCCAGAATACTTATGTCGAAGTTCTAACCCTCAGGACCTCACCATAGGAACTTACTTGGAAAGAGGGTCATTTGCAGATATAATGAATTCAGTTGAGATCCTAGTGGAGTAATCTAGTATAGTGAGTATCCTTTTGAAAAGGGGAATTTGGACATAGATGCCTGCACAGGGAGGCCACGTGGACACAGATGCCCACACAGGGAGGCCACGTGAAGATGAGCACAAAGGTGGGAGCCATGAGTCTACCAGCCAAGGATCGCTAGAGACGCCATCAAACACCAGAGGCTGGGAGAGGCAGGGACACGGTCCCCCTCATGCCTCAGAGGTATCCAACCCTGCCAGCACCTTGGCCTCCAACATCTGACATCCAGCTCTGAGGAAACAGCCCTCCTTCCATTGAGGAAGTCACTCATTTTGCGGGAGTTCGTTACGGCAGCCAGAGCAGGTCAACATGACTGTCAACTGTGATTTTATTTTATGTCTTTCTAAAAGGGTCTTCCTTGTTCAGAATCAGAGAAGAATGCACTGCAGAGAAGAATGCACTGTGAAGTCATATCCAAGAAGTGAGCAAATGGAGGGGAAATTAAGAAATGTATGAATGTGAGACCCAGCCCGGATGAGAACGTAGAGCGCACTGGATCTTAATGTTGAGTTCTCAGGACTGTGAACGCTTTCTAAACAGAGGGCAGCATCAACAACGGTGAGAGACCCACAGGATTTAGGGACAGCATCCCCGCTGCTCTCACGTGGGCGCTGTCCTGTTTTTATTCCTCACTCCTGATGGGTGGGTATGTTGTACCCACGAACGCCAATGGATGTCAACAAACACCGGTTTCTTTGCTCGGGGGTACTGTGGACACGGAGAAACACTTCTCTGACTTTCACCTGCCTCGATTTTCCAAGTAACTGAGAGGATGACCTTAACTTCATTATATCAATATTTTTATCATGTTGACTCTTACAAAAGCAAAACAAAACCGGTGCTCTCCCGCTGGAAAGAACATGAGGGGCGAGGAGCCCTGAGGGTGAGGCAGGAAGCAGAGGGAGTAAAACCAAGCTAACGGGGGTCAGGTCAGCACCCTCGCTCACGGCAACTTGAACCCGTCTAAGTATCGTCACCACCTGCTCCCGCGCAAATGACTAATAAATCAGAATTCTTTCCAAGGTTCGCCTGACCTTTCTCATGACTGGATTCATCTTATGAGGGAATAAAGGTGCAATGTTACAGGAGAACAGAAACAAAATAAATGAAATTATTGACTCGGAGGCTGTTTCCTTGCCAGGGAGGGAAATGGCCTTGCGGATGAGTACTAAGGTGCTCTCGTTTTGCCTTTGGGAAACCACGACCGCCAATCAGCGCTGGGGGCAGGGGCTGCTGGCACCCATGACCCGGCGGACCGCAGGGAAAGAAGTGGTAGCTGATTACAGTGATTCACCAACATAAACAGAGGTGCTCATTGATAGGGTCAGAGAACATTCGCGGGCGCAGAGGAAAAGGTCAGCGGCCAGTGTTTCCTGAGAGTCGCCGTGTGTGCCAGAAGGGACATCTGTGAAGTTCACCTTCACCTGCCACCAAGTCCTTTCCATCGGGTGTCTGTCACCCCCGGGGTGCTGTCCCTGTCCTCGGGGTCCCGGCTGAGTTGCGTCCGCCTGACCCCTTCCTGCAGGTGGGGACGGGACAAACCAAGGCCGGCAGCAGGATGGACACCCAGCCGGTGCTGGAGGACAGGCCCGGGGACTCGCTCCCTTCCTGGGGCTGTGCCACCAGCCAGCAGGGAAGGTGGGAGCAGCGCGGTCAGCTGTGTGACCATCACCGTTGGCTGCACGATCGTGTCCCCAGTTAAGATTAAGTGACCATCATGGTCAAATCAGATGGTAGATTGGGGAACAAGAACGGGTCAGCCACCATCCTCCATTAGGACCTGTGGCCACCTGTGCGCACCCTCTTTCTCGCACAGAGGACACCCTCACAGCCTCTCTGCGTGAACTGTCCCCAACCCCTATGGTGACAGCGTCCAGCTCCAGCTTGACACCTGCTTGTTGCTGGGTCTCCCTGTGACGTGAGGACACTGAGGGTCTGCTGTGCACACCCGGATTCAGGCAGTGTGTCCAGTGCGTCCAGCATGTCCAGGTGCTCAGCCCACAGTGTGCCTCCTGAGTCAGGCATCCTGCACCTGGGGCAAGGCCATGGCCGGATTCAGGGCAACGCTCCAGAAGTGTCTATCTGCCAAGAACCGTCCAGCGTGCTCCACCGGCCATGTCTCCACGTCGCTGCAGATTATCTTTGCATCTACTTTCCTTCCCGGCCACCTGACCTTTGGGTGCTGGAGAACAGGCTTTAGTTGGGGGCTGCCTGGCCCTCGACTACTACAAGCTGGGGTCCATCCTTGGCTTGCTGGGTGTGGCACGATCATTTTCTTTACAAGAAACTACTAATCCCTTTGACTCTCTGCAGTTGCCTGTGCAAGACACAGCGCCCGGTTTTTTTTTTATCTGCAATTGCTTCTTTTTTTTTTAATTTTTTATTTTTTATGAACATTTATTTTTATCCCCAAGGGTACAGGTCTGTGAATCACCAGGTTTACACACTTCACAGCACTCACCAAAGCACATACCCTCCCCAATGTCCATAACCCCACCCCCTTCTCCCAACCCCTCTACCCCCAGCAACCCTCAGTTTGTTTTGTGAGATTAAGAGTCACTTATGGTTTGTCTCCCTCCCAATCCCATCTTGTTTCATTGATTCTTCTCGTACCCACTTAAGCCCCCATGTTGCATCACCACTTCCTCATATCAGGGAGATCATATGATAGTTGTCTTTCTCTGATTGACTTATTTCGCTAAGCATGATACGCTCTAGTTCCATCCATGCTGTCGCAAATGGCAAGATTTCATTTCTTTTGATGGCTGCATAGTATTCCATTGTGTATATGTACCACATCTTCTTGATCCATTCATCTGTTGATGGACATCTAGGTTCTTTCCATAGTTTGGCTATTGTGGACATTGCTGCTATAAACATTCGGGTGCACGTGCCCCTTTGGGTCACTACGTTTGTATCTTTAGGGTTATCTGCAATTGCTTCTTAAACTTCCTCTGCTCCTGCCCATTGTGCCCCCCCTTGTCCTAATTTTAAAATTGTTGAAAAGGAACCTGTAGCAACTTTGTATTTTCAACTAAATTCTTAGTGTGCAACTGTGATACTTTTTATTTTATCGTGTTCTGTTAGCCCCATACAGGGAATCATTAGTGTTCCGTGATTCGTTGTTAGCATAGAACACCCAGTGCTCAGTGTAATCCGTGATACTATTTTATATGTTTTGTATGTATCGTGTGTGTGTGTCTAAACTACTGGTGTATGTATGCATGTATCTAAATGTGATGGGAAACGACCATTACAGCGTGTTGTTACCTCCCTGGTTGACCTGGAATGAGCGGCAGATCTCATCTGGAGGAAAGGAATCATTGCTTAATTGCATAAAGATTCTAATGCAACAGGGTGTGTCCCCCCGGGAGCGCGTCCCCTCCCCACACACAGCTGGGTCTCGACTCCAGCCCGGGGTCCCCTTCTGGAAGCAGAGGCTCTGCTACCCGCTGCCCCGGCTCACGTCTCCTCTGTGTTGGGAGCAGCACTCCCTGCATGCAGGTCACCCACTTTGTTATTCAGTCAATGGATCCTAAGACATCGGTTTTGTGTTGTGGGATATATGCCAAGTGATTTTCTAAATCTGGGCCTGGAGCAGTGAAGAAAACAGATAATCTGTTCTCTTTGGGGAGATAAGCAACAGAAAATGAATTAGTAAATTATAGAATTTTTAGAATGCTGCATGGTCATAAATGGTATGTGTGAAAAAGAAAAGAAAGAAACAGAAAGAAAAAAAAAGGGGGGGAAGGATGGGGAATGGTAGGAATGGGTACCTGTCCTGAGCAGAGCGACCAGGGGACCCCGGAACAGAAGGGGCTGGTGTTTGGCAGAGAATCCCAGGTACAGAGCTGACCACACGCCCTAGCCCGAGGAGACACGGGTGTGGAGTCCTTGGAGGGAACATGCTAAGAGCAGAAAAGGGCATGGGGCGGGGCAGCCAAGCGGGTGAGGATCTGCCCGGCCAGGGGAGGTCCGGGCCAGAACCTTGTGGACACTGTGAAGATTCCACTTTCACTGTCAGAGATTGGAGGTCACTGCAGAGTTTTTAGTGGAGAAGCTGGAAGTTGCTGTCATGTTCATAAACAATGGTAACCAATGGGAAGAAGCTATTCACCTTCGTAGAGACTTTAGGTCCAGGTCACCAGTGTGAACTGAAATATTAGGCAAAAATAAACCAAACAATCCTAGGGGAGCTGTGTATCTGTCGAGCGAGCCGGTCATATATGTAAACCAGCAAGCACTTTCTCAGTGACCACTGCCTGCTGGGCATTCTGGGAAGAGAGTGTTGTTGGCTCTAAGTATTTAGGATCTATGTGCAGAGTCGTGGGGAGTATATGTGTAGAAAATGATAAAAGTACAATCCACAGAGACTTAAGGATCAAAACGGATTAGTAATTTTCCAGTTTGTGGTCTGGTTGCTGCTTGCACATGTGTTTTCTTTCATTGTCATTATAGTATCCCTCAGGACCTTGCACACACACACACACTCTCACTCACACACACTCACACTCACTCACACACTCACACACACACCCAGCACCTATGTATCAGTGAAATAGTTCATAATATGAAGTTACAAAAAAAGAGCACAGCACAGATTATAGTAATAATGGGACTTAATGTGGTGGAGATGCCACTATGTTCCCAAGAATTAGGACAATTGTCGTGGAGACGGTGGCTTTAATGAAAGGCGGGGGGACACTTACGAAGAGATGAACTGAGAGACTGGGGCATCCTGCACTGCAGTGAGCTGGGTCTTTTAGGCGGTGACATTCCACCTTGAGGCTAGAGAGGGTAAAGGTCATTCCAAAGTCACGTTCAGGAAGGGGACAGCAGAGAGATGACACCTGCAGGGACCAAAGCCTGCATGACAGCTCAGACCTTGTCCAGTGGGCGCCCACAGGAAAGCCAAGATGGCAGCAATGGAGAGCACACGTCCAAGAGACTTCCCTGGTTGTGACGTTACTGCTCAGAAAGCTGGAGACCCTGCCCTCGGAGCTTTGCCACCAACGACGAGATGAAGGGGCGGCCGGAGGAAACATCGGGCGGTGATGGGTACGTCCATTACCTCGACGGTGCGACGGCTTCTCGCGTGCAGTTACGCATCCAAACTCACCAAACCGCATACAGTCAAGACACGCCTCGTTTTCTCTATCGATCCCATTTCAAAACATACGTTCGTAAAAGTAAGAAGCATATTCTGAGCCCAGCATCCAGCATGTGGAAACAATGACAAATCAAAACCGGCCACTCATATCAACATTTACGAGCGGGTGGGAAGGGCAGATTCCTCCGTGCAGTTAATCTCACCGTCCGAACTGACCAAAATCTCTGGGTCGGTGTCGAAAGAGGAGATGCCTTATTTCTTGCGTATTTCTGATTTAAAATATAACTGTTTTAAACCAATTCATAGTAAATAAAACATAAGGTAATAATCACACTGGACGTATGTATTGAATTTGGAGCAAATGGTTCATTAGCTCTGTTTCACCCGGGGAAAAAAGACTGCCTGCCTGCGACCGCGCACAAAGTCTGCACTACGCTTCAGAACGTTGGGCGGAAACTCTCAGCTCCCCCGGGATAAGGGCTGATGGCCGTGGGGAGGACTTACAGATGCCAGCAGCCAGGCAGCATATGACCAGAAATAACTGTCAACGTGTTGTCTCAGATGCTCTCTCCCATTAAAATTCAATTTGTCAAATTGGAGAATTTCTAATGCCTTAAATTACATTTCGTGGTCACTGTTTTTGTGGCTCCTGTTTGAGCAGAATCCCTCCTGTCTTGTCAACAATAAGAGAATCTATACTTTTATCACATTATCCCCGTGAAAACTACCACATATCTGCTGAAGCATATTACACATATGTGTGATTTTGATTTATACGCCACAAGTAATATTGCTCATATTTTGCTTGGGTTTAAACAGGCATGATTTTTACCTCATTTTTACCACTGGGATATTCAGAATTCGATCACAGGCCTTTTGCCACTCACACTGCTTTAAATCTCTGTGGACGGTGTGATTACCGAGAGACTGTCTTCCTAACCCAGTGTGCACTGGATGAAAGAAACAAAACTGCCCAACAATAGGTTAAAAATGATCGGGCATCTATTAGACACTCAGTGCCTTTACTGGTGTGGTGGTTTATGACCTGGGTTGATACAGATTGGGTTCAACCAGGAATATTTCACCTACACCTCGCGATTTAAAAACTACATTCTACTAAATTTCCATGAACCCCAATGTCTGATTTGAGGAGAACACTTGTCTTAAATTGTGCCGAGGTGTTGAGTAAGGTTCCCGTCTGTCAGAGAAAGTGTCTCAGGGCTCACGTCACCATAGAAATCACTTAATGTTGGAATATGAGTCTAAACTCTGATGCACGAGACAGAGACACAACCCTTTATGAGTTTCAAACAAGGGGCTCTCACGATGAAGTTGAATTTTTTTAAACATCACCCGGCTGCTACATAGGGACAGGACTAGGAGGATCTCAAGCAGCAGAGGTAGAAACAGAGAAGCCACACGCTTCTACCGGGGGGAGGAAGGTGGTGGCTTGGATGCTAGCATTGGCGACAGGTGGACAGATGTCAAATATCTGGGGCACAGACCAAGACTGATGACAGAGGCAGGGTTCAAGAGTCACAGCCTGGGAGCATTTGTTACAGGACATGGTTCTAGACAAGGAAGCATTTTGGGGGCTACTGTTCTACTTACATCTTTTTTAGGCTTAAGGACTTTTGACCCACTTGAGTTAAGATGTCTAGAACCTAAGCACATGAGTTTGGGGACCGCAGGGGAGACTAAAGAGACTCAGACAGTGTCCTTTTATGTTTTGCTGTTCTTCTCTAAGGTTCTAATTTATCCTAACTTTGTCTGCAGAGGAAACAAATGCTTCTGGCAACAAAACACTCCGTTGTCTTTAGCCTCCACACTAACGGCCACTTTCTTTTCTTTTTCACATGTTCATGCAAATGGACCCGTCACTTTCAACCACCAAAGCAGCACCCAGAGGTTGTTGATAAGCACCCACAGTTTTGGGCTGTATGCTAAGTTGCTGTAACAAAGAGTGTTTTAAAAGAAAGTCACAGAGGTGCGTTTCGGCAGTTGGCAGCCGGGGTCCGCCAGCCGCTATGCCCTGTGGTGGAGCTCACAGACCCAGGCTCTTTCTGTCTTGTTGCTCACGGGCACTGTGACTGGTCACTGACTGGATTGTCTCCTCACCAGCTCCAAGTTATAATCAGGGAAAAATGAAACAAGGAGTGGAGAAAAATCCCTTTTCAAACAAGTGAAGAAATGGATGATTAAATTTCTACTCTAATGTCAATTTCTTTTCTTTTCTTTTTTTTAAAAAAAACCAGCTGTTGGTATGATTCAACAGCCAGACTGACCATCTGGTCCTGGGCTTTTCTTTCTGGGGAGGCTTCTGAATTCCAAGTTGACCTGTGTGGTGTGCAGTGATTCACGGTCCTCTCTTATCATCCCTTTCCCAGTAAAATCACTAGTCATGTTCCTGCTTTCATTGTTTATATCAGTTGTTTGATTTTTCTGCCTTTTTTCTTAGTCAAGTCCACCAAACGTTGGTCAACTTTTAAAGAATCAAGTCTTGTTTTGGTTGATTTTTAAAATTGTTTTTCCATTCTCTGCTTATTTATTTGTGCAGAAATCTCCATTATTCTCTTTCCTCTTCCAGCCAGCTTCAGGTTAACTTGTGACAGTGGAGTTACGCCACGGTTGCCAACAAAAAACAACCACAAAAGATGCCACTAAGACCTACATGTGTTAAAAATAGGGCCAAAAACAGAACAAATGGACAATCTAGGCAGATCATGAAACTTCAGTATGTAAAATATAAAGAAAGCATGCTGTTACTGCAGGACAGAACATGTAAACTGATGTATACACACATAGAGTGTATACACTGTATATTACACTCCTAGGAAGAGATACTCTGTATCCCGTGAGTCTAGAAGACAAATGCATAAATCATGATAGTATACACATTTCACTGCATAGCTCATCAGTGATAGCCAACTAGATCGGTAGGACCTAGTTGATATTTTGATAGGCCAAATTTTCTGATCATTGTCAAAATTAGACTCCCAAAGTCAGTGAAACATGTCATTACAGGTGGAAACCATTTTGTTCCCTTCAGATAGACAAAATTTTAATCTATAAAAAAAGTCAAGGATGTGAGTTATCCTATCCTGCTGGTTGGAGTGGAAGTTTTAAAGCCAAGTTGAAATGAAATTTGTAGTGCCTGGCTAAAATGAAATATGGACACCCACAACCCAAGAAATATAAGTACAGAACTGAGAGAAAACGCTCATTTTTATGCAGGAAGACAGGTACAAAGTGCTCCTTTTATAGGTGAAATTTTGGCGGGAAAAAGGCAAGATGTCCTCTGGAATAGTGATGTGTAAAATATGACAAGTTCCTATGGCAGATGTCAATGTACAGCAATTAAAAATATGGAATGGCTCCATAAATATCAATCTAGAAAACACCAAGGTGTTATCATATGCTTTGGTTCATAAAAAAGGCTCACGTAGGTAAGACATGACATAGCATGACAACAGCTTAATGCTATTTTAATAAAATATGCCAGCTCTCACAGACACATACATACACGCACAAACACACAGATACACAGAAGGATGAACTCGAGGTCGTCAAGAGTCTCACCTTCTTAGGAAGAAATAGACTCCCTGAGTGAAACTGCGATTCTCATTGTGTGATTGCTATTCAAGCGACATGGGACATTATCTTTGTCTATCAATTTATGTCTCTCCATCGTGCCTTAAAAAGCCATCACTTGCTAGTGCTTGCTGTCCACCCAAAATCCCAGGGAGGGAAAATCTCCATTATTTTTTCTTTCAACCTCCGGCACTGTCATTTCAATTGAAGAAACAGGATGAAGTTCAAAGAACCCATGAGCGCCCCAGCACTTAGCACTGATCCCACACAATATATATGCTAGGTCATGTACACTGTGTGCCAAGCCATATCCACAAGAATTGGAAAATTGGACACCTGAGGAGATTGTTGAAATAGAAGTTACTCTTCTCCTGTGTTCAGAGAACAACAAAGACAGTGTTTGATGATAAGCTTTGAGAGTCAGGTAATCCAAGGTTCATCATGAAATTTTTTTCCCAGTGCTTTCATTCCTGGTACTGAAAAATACTCCAAAGAAATCCTATTTCTGGAGGAAATTCAGATCTCAAAAAATATTTTAAAAATGCATGCAAATAATCTCTAAGACATATTTTATGTTATCTTAGGACAGTAAAGGGTGTTGTAAAATCTAGGTTATTATATTCTTGAATAGCATGCAAAGCTAATGTAATCCAGGACTTTATTTTTTTTTAACATAAATTATCAGAATGATCTTAAAAGGAATAATTTCTTTGGAGCAATAACTTTCCTTATCTGTGAACTCTAAACGGCTAAGTGTAGAATTCTAATCTGTTTGCATATTACTGCTTGATGAGCAATGTCATGGAATCGATATAATGTAATATATTGACTGATTTGTGCATTTGTCTTCTAGATTTATGGGACACAGAATATCTCTTTCTATGAGCAGTACAATGATTAGATTATAACATATAAATTGAATATGAAATATTCCTGGCAGAAAGAGACTCCTATGGTTAAATATTTCTTTTGGAAATGTTCTGATCAAATCAAATCAGTTTTGGAAGGATTTTTTCCTTTTTACCAATTATAGCATAATTTCTCATATATTTTTATTTTTATTATAACTATAAAACATATAATTGTGGTAAAAGTTTCAAATGGTATAGTTTTGTGTAAAGTAGTAGCTGAGAGGCCCTTTTCTTCCCACACCCAACTCTACTTTACGGAGATTACAGTGTTAACTCCTGTGATGTATTCTTCTAGATAGTTTGTCTTTATGAATAAGTATATTTCACAATTAAGTACCTATCCGTACAAGTATGTACTATGCATACGTTTTGTAAAAAGTCACATAAACAAGGGTGTACGATGGAGTCCAGGATAGCCTCCCATGAGCCCCAAGTCCGGGAGTGGTCACCTTCTGGGATCTGCTCTCCTGTAGGGTGGGCACCGCAGGTGACTTCCTTCCAGCCAACAGAACGTGGTAGACGAGACGGGACGTGGGTGGTGACCTGCAGCTGGTGATGTGGCTACACTACCCACCTTTACAGCCTCTGTCGTGTTGAGCGTGCTCTCTGCTCTCTTGACTCTGAAGAAACTATCCACAAAGCTGTGGGCTCTGTAAGACAAGGAAATGTGGGTGTCATCTAGGGTGAAGGGTAGCCTTGTCCAGGAAACAGAACCCCTCACTTCTAAGACTGCAGAGGTGGGCATTTAGGAGGCCAGGGACTGCGTGGAGCACGATGAATCATGGAGCACGACGTCAAGGTCTAACGATGATGTTCTTCATCCATTCATCTGTTGACGGACATCGAGGTTCTCATATATACAATGGCATATCACGCAGCCATCAAAACCCCTCCAAATCTTGCCATTTGCAATGACGTGGATGGAACTAGAGGGTGTTATGCTAAGCGAAATAGGTAAATCAGAGAAAGAAAATTATCATATGATCTGTCATGTAGGAGGAGTTTGAAAGGCAGGACAAGAGGTTGTGGAGGGAAGGTAGGGAAGAGTGAAACAAGATGAGACCAGAGAGGGAGACAAACTGCAAGCGACTCTTAATCTCAGGAAACAAACAGGGTTGCTGGGTGGTGCGGAGGGTTAGGGTGGCTGGGTGATGGACATTGGGGAGGCTATGTGCTAGGGTGAGTGCCGTGAATTGTCTAAGTCTGATGAATCACAGACTCGTACCCTTGAAACAAAAAACAATATATGTAAAAAACAACAACAAAAAAACCCCAAACAGCAACAACAACAACAAAGCTAATGATGGGCTGTATGGTGACCAGCGTAACATAATAAAAAAGAAATCCTTCAAGATGAAGGGAAATGGTACTAGATGTAAAGTCAAATCTACACAAAGAAATATAGAGCACCAAAAACAGTATTTAAGTATAAAAAAAAAATGCAGAGAAGTGCACTCTGCAGAAAACCTCAGTGGGAAGCCGAGCCATCCCCAGTCAAGTGTGATGCACCTTCAGTCCCCAGGAGACACCCAAGTGCTGCCCGTGGGACCGTTACCTGGTGATACAGTTAAGCTCTGGTCAGATTTGCAGCTGCACTTGAGCTAATACTGCTGTGTGACATGAGATAACGGGGATGCTGGTATCAGTCTTATTCACTATATTGTTCCACAATTTGCCTTTTTTACTAAGTAATATATAATATGTATTATGTACATATTACATAACATATGCAATATGTTATGGAGATTTATATATATGGGTGTATATATATGCAGTTAGATGAATATACATCCAACTACAGATGAAAATTAAACTGGGTGTGGTGAAAAAAGAATGAATACTGTTTTTCTGAAAATAAATAAATTAATTAAATTAAAAAAACAGAATTATATAATTTTATACATAAGTAAACACAGAAACATATACATCTTAGAATTTACAATGAATATTGTTGCCTAAATCCTACACTCTCAAGGCAATTACTATTAACAGTCTATTTCATGGTCATAATTTTCAATAATGTACATAGTGGCTTCTGTTTCTCCATTATTTTTTTCCTGTGTTTGCCACACATTTGTAGTGAAGGAGGAGTGATTCAGTGAGCACTCTCCGTCTCTTGCTCCTTCTCTTGTTTTCACATTTCCAGTCTATCTAATTAATTTTCTGCTCCTACATTTAGCATCATTGCATAATTCGCCTCTGGCTATGTAAGACAGAAATACGGTGTTAGTTACAATTCTGAGTTACCCTCCAATGACTGGTGTGAAAAGTCATCGTGGGAGTGTGAACGCCAACCAGGAGAAACTGCGGAAGCATTTTGCCTCCAGCTCAGGTCAGCGGTCCATCAGCAGGGTCCCACCTCTGGCTTTATCAGCTACTGGCTTGACATCATGAAGTGGTCCACACTGGGGCTCATGTCTGCAGCACAGGGAGTAACAACACATCTAAACACCACGGGAAGACTTCCATGTGCCATCTAAGTCCCATAAAAATGCCAAAGCCTGCCACCGGAGTGAGATTTCTAGGGTCTGTGACCAGTTCCAATATGGTTCCTAAGGTGAGCTACATGTTCCTGCATCTGGACCCTTGTATGACCAAGAAAGAGGCACAAAGCCTCACGGAAATATTTGACTTTAAGGGACCAAAAATGACACACACGGGGTTATGTTGTTCCAAACCAATAAAGGGCTGACATTATTTAACGGGGTCTACTATACGAGATTATCCCAAAGCTCCTGGCGGTGTCACACAGCTCTTCACTTAAACCATAGTCCAGATTCAATGGTCGCTGGAGTCTCTGCTGCAGATGGGAAAGCTTAGGCAAATCGCTGTGTAGAACTTCATGGTTTTCAAGCAAAGCCCTGCCATTCTAGGCAGAAAACCATTTTTTTAAAATAAATAGAATCTGACTCATTTCAGGCTCTTAATAGACACTGAGTGCTTGACCATGAACCACCAAGTCACCACAAGATATAAGCTGTCCATCATGGATTCAGTCTTCCCTGACCCACTGTGGTAGACAGCATAATGCCCATCTCCAAAGATGTCCATGTTCTAGTTCCCCAAATCTGTAAAAATATTAACTTCTATCCCAAAAGGGACTTTGCAGGTAGGGCTAAAAGAAGGATTATATTTATTATATTTATTTATTTATTACTTTTTTTTCCCCTGGATTTGTTTGTTTGAGAGGAGAGAGTTTGAGCAGCAGAGGGTAGAGGAAGAGAGAGGGGCTCCATCTCACCATCCTGAAATCATGACCTGAGCCAAAATCCAGAGCTACACACTTAACTGACGGTGCCCTCCAGACGCCTGAGGCTAAGGTGAGAAGACTATCCTGGATTATCCAGTAAACCTCATATGATCACAAGGATACCTTTAAAAAGAGTCCACTGTGACACTCAGGGACGGGGATGTGAGGGTTGAAGTACTTTAGGAAGCAGAGGAGGACTTGAAGGCAGAAAGTTGCTGGCTCTGCTGGTGGGAACGTAGCCTTGAGCTGCCGCATTGAAATCAGCCCGTCATCTCTCTCCATCCCCGCCTGCCCCAGCACCATGCGAAGTCATTTCTCTTTAGTTCCAATTATACGTATGATGGATGTTAAACCCCTTTTACTCTTCCTATGCTATCCAAATTCTCTCTTTAAAATGACAGCTGCCATTTTCTGAAGCGTCATCTAAGAAAACAGATGACTAAATCAAAGCAGGAGTACAATGTTGCTTCAATGTTAGGGATGAAGATGTTAGGGATGTTAGGGATGATCAAATGTTAGGGATGAAGAGTTGAGAGACTGGCGCTCAGCCTCGTTCGTGGTGAAAACTATCAGATTTCAGCCTTCAAGAGTTTCAGAACCTGCGTGCTTCCCTAATTTTTCAAAATGAGCATGCTTCCTTAGGTCCATGAGAAATGTGATCACAAAACACAAATGCAGACAATTTGCAGCTGGAGAAGAATGTGATGGGGCATCCAAAAATGGAAGGGGGTGTTTTCCAGGAAAAGCAAATGATCTGTGAGGACTGAATCCTCTGTCAAACACAGCATTTTCAGGATTTCTACCGTCAAGTCGAGTGCTGTTTCTCAGAGCAGCACTGGCAGTGCCTCGTTTCTCTTGTCAGTGAGGATCACCCCCATCATGTTTCCAGGCGTGTCCACACGGGGCACCTCACCATGGATCACCACTGCTGGTCACATGGGACCGCCTTTCCCGGTGGCCACACTCTTCCATATTCATGAAATCATAGTGAGCTCCAATTCTCTTCAGACCCTGCCACTTAAAGGCACCTGGTTTTGACAGTTGATAAAATTTTGAACATCAAGAAACTCCCGATGGCTCCAAGGAACTCTGTGTGATTAAAATGCCCTTGAGCTATCGTCCCCCATTAGGATAATTGTAATACAATTCAAGTTAGAAGTTAATAAATCGTTTTCTCTACTTGGTGTTTTATGTATTTATGACTCTCAGGAAGGTGTTTTATAATAAGGCAGGATCAAAATATTTTAGTATGGTCCTGACGTCCAAAAATTTCACTTTAATGCATTTGCATAATCATGACCCAAACCCCGTAAGTAGGAATGACTACCTTCATTTTGCACACGAGGCAATGGAACCATGGGGAGTTCTGGAAGGAACAGAGCTGGTTCCTGGGAGAACTAGCTCTCCAGCCAACCTGTTCTGATTACATAGGCATTTTTTCATAAAATAGTGGGTTCTGCACTTGTTTTGATTCATCTTCAAAACATGCAATTTCTTTCTCTTTTGTTTTTATCTGGGATCATTTCACTTTTCTGTGCAAGCTCAGCTTTACCTCCATGCAGTGCAGCAACATAGCCAGGAACTCCTTAGTTTTGCATATTTAGAATATAAAGAAGTAAAGTCACAGGGAGCAAATGTTAGAAAAACTGGTTGGTGGAATGTATTTATCTAGAAAGACATTTGGAACTGTAATTCAAAGTAGCATTAAGAATTTTTTTTAGTTTTATTTCATCGTTTTTATAGCGAGTGACACACGGGAGCGGGTGAGGTGGGGGTTGGGAATTAAGGGAGAGGGAAGGGCATGCCTGGCGCAGGGCACAGGGCTCAGACTCAGCCCTCAGACCACCAACTGAGCTGAGATTAAAACTTGGACGATTACCCAACAGAGCCTTCTAGGTGCTCCAAATTTTTGATGAAAATTTTAAGTTATTGATGCTATGAAAATACCGTTGTATGTTTTTCTCTCATTCTAAACATTTGGAAAACTCATTTTAGGTTATTTTGCATGTTAAGGTGCTTGGGTTCCGGCTAAAATGAGAAATGGAATAAAGAAAAATAAAATTGAGGGCCCCTGCGTGGCTCAGTCATTAAGCCTCTGCTTTTGGCTCAGGCCATGATCCCAGGGTCCTGGGATTGAGCCGCACATCAGGCTCCCTGTTTGGTGGGCCTGCTTCTCCCTCTCCCACTCCCCCTGCTTGTGTTCCCTCGCTCGCTGTGTCTCTGTCAAATAAATATAATTTTTAAAAAAATAAAGAAAGAAAAATACAATTGATTAGTACCTATGCTATTTCTTAATACCTAGGGGATGTTCCCTTGATATTTGCTGAGGGGTTTGAGGAATATGCAGAAGAAAGTATTAAATGCATCTAGAAAATTAAGTATAAATGTAACAAATATAACACTGGTGGGATATTTAAGAGATCTTATTATAATATTTCTTCTTATTAAAGTATTTATCTGTCCCTGATTTCCTTCCCAAGCTCCTTTATGTGAAGTGACTCTACTCAGGTTATAGTTCTCTTTTCAGCGTGTTCTCACACCAAATGCAAAACCCAGGGTGGATCCTGCGCCATTGCACTGGAGTGTTTACTTGTGAAAGCAAACAGTGGCTCTTTGCTGGGTAAAATGCACACACTTCTTGCGTCTATTCCTGAACAAATCAATGGGAAGTTACATTTCTTAGCAGTATTTGCTCTATCGACTTTCACATGGTAGTGATAACTCAGTTACTAAATGGGAGGATTATTTTGGAGTCCTGTCAGTGCTCTGCAAGACAAATTAAAGGGTTTTCCCTCCGAAGGTAATATAAATATATTTTAGACTGAAAGTTTCAAAGCAGTCTTGTCATATTTCAATTAGATGAAAACATCCATGGGATAATTTGTTGCTGGCCGTATCTGCAGGTCTGGCTGTCTGGGCATTCAGAAACCGATGCCGTGTGAGGCTGCTGTGAATGCTCCGTGCTTTCTGGAAGCTTGTGCACAATCAGGCTCTGGCGATGCCTGATAACCCTCCTGTGACTTCTAGACAGACTGTAAAGCCAGGAATCGGTACGAAGAAAGGCAAGTCTGCCCTTGCAGGAAAAACCGGGCCCCTTTACAGACATGCCCTGACAGGTGGAAAGAATTCAGAGAAGCACCAAGTATCTTGCAGAATGGTATCTGCACAGGGGATGCCTGCCCGTCATGGTACTTTCGTTGACCTCCTCTTAGTGAGCACCACGCTGGTCGAAGTCAGTGGCTCCAGAAGAGATGGATTCTTGGCAAAACATGCTAACATAAGTCTTCCTGAAACGTAACAGTAGAAGTCTCTATTCGAGCTATTGAAATACTGTATCCAATAAACTCATTTGGATACCTGGGGAATCCCAACACCCGAACAACAGTGTACAGTGATCACAGCAGAAAACCGCTACGTGCGGAGGAGCTGGCTGTTTCTATTTTTTTTTTAATTTATTTATTTTCATTGTAACAGTATTCATTGTTTTTGCACCACACCCAGTGCTCCATGCAATCCGTGCCCTCTCTAATACCCACCACCTGGTTCCCCCAACCTCCCA
>NC_081574.1:2138489-2151251 GCF_022355385.1 Mustela nigripes | reverse complement strand
CAAAACCCTCAGATTGTTTTTCAGAGTCCATAGTCTCTCATGGTTCACCTCCCCTTCCAATTTCCCCCAACTCCCTTCTCCTCTCCATCTCCCCATGTCCTCCATGCTATTTGTTATGCTCCACAAATAAGTGAAACCATATGATAACTGACTCTCTCTGCTTGACTGATTTCACTCTGTTTCTATTTTTTAAGTTGGGTTTCAGCAGACAGCAGCCTGTGCCCGACTGAGTCAGGAGGCGCTGCGACCCGAGGAGCGGACGGGCCTCCGGGAGGTGTGCGGAAGCACAGGGCCGTCCTCACGACCACCAGATGGCAGTGTGTCCATGTCAGGGAGAGCACAGCCGCACCCAGGGCCTCGGGAAGCTCCCGCGGCCGGTCTCCTGGGGTTCCTTGTTGGAATCAAGGCTCCGGGTGCCTGAGTGGCTCAGACATGAAGCATCTGCCTTCGGTTTGGGTCCTGATCCCAGGGTCTTGGGATGAAGCCCCTCATCAGGCTCCCTGCTCAGTGGGGCGTCTGCTTCTCCCTCTCCCACTCCCCCTGCTTGTGTTCCCTCTCTCACTGTGTCTCTCTCTGTCAAATAAACAGATAAAATTTAAAAACAAAAAATTCAAGGTGTGATGGACAGATGGATGAATGGACAGAATGTTGTATAAATAAAATATACATATATTTTGCTACCACAGAAGTCATCACAGTGTTTTATACAAATGCCGTATTTAACTTACTAATCAGCCTTAGTACAGCCAAGCTGCTGTACAGACACTGACTCTCTGCTTCGTATCTCTTCATAGGTTCTGCTCAAAACGTTGTCCGCAGTGGTGAGTGCACCTGCTGCTTCTCTCACTAGCTCATACCCCAGTCCCGGGAGGATTAAAGCCATTTGTCTTTAGTATGGCTTTTTTCTTGGGATTTTAGTATTCTTCTCTTTGAGAAATCAGCAAACACATTTTCCTCAACTGCCTTGAATGTATGTGTCCCAGAGAAATGACACTTGTGCTTTTGTGATTCTGTTTTCCCCATTTCCCTGTCTGTGGGCGCAGCTGGGATCATGGCTCCTCGCGAGGCTCACTTCTAGGCTGATGCCTGAGTTCTGAGTCAAGGACAGACCCCGGCGATTGCTCCTCTGGGCACTTCTCCCTCCTTGGAGTGCATTTCCAACAGGAAAGATCTAAAATGGGCTATGGGAACTGTCATTCCTTAGAAACCTGTTTCCAGGCATATACATTTACAGTTGAATTCCTTACATATCAACAATCTTATCAACAGATTGGCAAAGGCCCTAATTCTCCAGATTAAGAACAGTAAGTTCCAGATTAAGCTATTTAGTAAAAAAATATACATAGTTGGAAAATGGCCTTTTGAAGATGAATTCTAAATGGAGAAATCTTTTTCCTTAGTATTTTCTTCATAGGGTGTTGTCAAAATGGGACTCTATTCAATATTTTATGAAACGATGGAAAACCCGTAACCAAATACACATGTGCAAAGGTATATAATGTATATTACATATGTTTGTTCATGTAGAAATGGGTTAAGTATTTACTCAGGATCATGAATGACTATTTTGAACTATTTAAGTGAACATTTCCTGGTTATGAAAAATACAAATGTTTTTCTCTTAAAATGTCACTTCAATTTCTCATTATAGCATAAGCCCCAAATGTTGACTTGCTGCTAAAGTATTGGCCTATCACAGTGAATACGCTGGAGATATACAGAAGTATGAGACTTAGGGCTTTTAACTATATATATCCCAAAAGAATAAAAGAGCTTTACAGGTGTCTGTGTGCGTCTGGATCCCTACAACGCACGAGCTGATCACAACGTACCCAGTTCCAGACAACTTATTTCAGAGCAATAATTTAATATTTTTTGTTCTTCCCTCATCAAGGCCTATTTGATACTTCCTCGCATAAACCACCTACTGTTGGAGCTCCCGTGGTTGGTGCGCTCTGTCATCGAATGCACAGTAGGCTGAGGAGACGCTGGGACAATAGACGGAGAATTGAAGTGAGGCTAATCAACATAGAATTGAGAAATCAAAACCACATCTGAACTCCCAATTACGCACTCTTTTCATCTCACAATTACTCGGCTTTTCTGCATCCAGAGACGGAGGTGTGCGGCAGGGGAGGCTTGAGGAATTCGGAATTTGTAATGTAGCTACTTTAAAATGTTTTTATGACAATGAGAAAAGCGCTTTTGGAGAACTTTGCTGCCTCTAATAGCTGTTTTTATATGAGAGAATTTACCTTTTTAATTTGCACTTGTACATGTATTGCCTCCTTTAAGACGCCAAAAAGGAAAAATATAAGAGATTTATGAGGGTTTAAAAGTCCGATCAATTAAGATCTGTCGTAAATATATTTGAAAAAAGTTGAAGATTTCAGGATTTCTGAGTACCACATTGATGCAGACTCTTCCTGTTCCTTTACTGAGACAGATGATTGCTGAGAAGGAAAGTCGTTCTTCAGCTAGAAATCAGGCAGACGAGGACATCCGGCCACGACCCTATGTGCCCCGTGTGTCCCAGGGAGCCTGTACCTACCAAGGGGACCCCTGCACGTCACAGTCAAGGGCACCGTGTGAGCAGGAAGCGTTTCTTGGCTCCCTTTGGTGTTCTTCCTAGAGCTCAGTAAACTTAGTCAGTTAGTTATTATTTTTGAGGAAGAAACAGTTGCTCGTGTGTATCAACAATATGAAGTTCAAGGGCCCTGGACGGCGTGTGTGCCCGTGACAGCAAGCCCTGCCGCCGGACGCCCTGTGTGGCAGGTGCCCTGCTTCCTGCGCGCGCCCTGCAGCCTCCACCCTGCTGGCCGGGGCAGGGGTGGGGGTGGAGAGAGGAGTCGTTGTGCGGGGATCCTGAGATCATGAGCCAGCACAGGCTGGGTGACAGCAGAGCCAGGAGGGACAGGGGCGGGGAATGGGAGAGGGTGTAATCTGAGTCACACACAGGAGGGGCTCAGAGCCCCGGTGTCACCCCCGGCGGCACTGTTAGTAAGGGACTTCGGATGGACATCATCTTGCTCACCTGGGATTTTGGCTCAAACCATTGCGATGGACAAATCCAACCCTCGCTGATGGCGTCACCTGCTTGCAGATCTGGATGGAGGGGGTGATCTGGAGACAGCTCCATCGAGACCTTGTACTTTACCCTAAACATTACTTCTGTAGCTCATCCTCTCCGTGTCTGTGTCTCCACCGCCCGGCGTTTCCCAGATGTGCAGTACGCACCGACGTACACCTTTCTCGTGTGTTCTTCCCCACAGAGTCACAAACACGGGCACATACTGGTCTTACCTTCTGCCTCTCCAAAATAAAACACCCCAAAACGGTCCTGCACCTGGAGAAACACCCCTTCCTACATACTTAAACCGTA
Source organism: Mustela nigripes (assembly GCF_022355385.1). NCBI lineage: Eukaryota > Metazoa > Chordata > Mammalia > Carnivora > Mustelidae > Mustela > Mustela nigripes. Next base: position 2,147,869 of record NC_081574.1, on the reverse strand, counting down.
TTAAAATGTGTGCAGCTGTGGTTAACGAACTCGTGTAAGCAAATTTTATCACTGTTTTCTATTTTGCCTTTCATTTGGAAATTTTACTGGAAAATCTCAGGTGACTTGTCATTTGATCAAACCCCAACAGGTCCGAGGCAATGACAAAATAGGAAATGCACAGTGTTTTTCTTTACAATCACACAAAAATGCATGAAACTCTTTCACATGAGGACCTTTACTTGAAAGTTGAAACTCGGATCCCTTTGGTTGGAAGCACACGCATGTCACGTCCTCGGTTCTGCAGAGTCGTTTTCCGACGTAGCTGGGGTGGTACGTCTCTGACACGCGGTTTACAACTTCGTTTGCCTTTCCAACAGAGATATGTCCACTTGAGAGCTCAAAGTGTTCTCATGCAAACTTTTACATGTTACAGGACCATACTTAGGAAGACAATGTCTGTATTGGAATGGAAAGTAGGATTTTGTGAGGCAAACGCATCTGAACAACTCCATGTGTGGGCTGCGTACATTTCCATGTAGCTCTTTTACTCTTTACATAACACATAATAGACATAGAACACCAGGAAGTGTACGTGCCAAGATGAATGAGTTATCAAATATGCTCCGCTTAATGAATTCAGAAACAAATGCCTACACCCCTCAGGTCAAGACAGCAAAAACAGCGTCATGGAAACCTCCCAACCGTCTCGCCGCCCCAGCACAGTAACCATGAGCTTGACATTAATGTTATTCGATTTCTTGATCTTTTTTCCTTCTTGTGTTTAAGCCTAATTAAGTATTCCTGATACTATAACCTATTTTAAAATAGACTTTAAATAGATGGTAGGTATTAAGCAGGGCACTTGTGATGCGCACCGGGTATTTTGTATAACTGAGGAATCGCTGCATTCTACTCTTGAAACTGAGATTACACTCTGTGCAAACTAACTGAAATTTAAATAAAATCTTGAAAGTAAAAATAAATAAATAATCAAAATAGACTTTACTTCAGAGAGCAATTTTAGATTCCCAACAGAACGGAGCAGGAAGCACAGAGATTTCCTGCTCAGCCCCTGTCCCCACACGTGCTCAGCCTCCCCAGCCGTCCACCAACCCGAGGCTTCTGTTACAATCGATGAACCTACATTCACACATCACTCTACCCACGGTTTACATCAGGGTTCGCTCTCGGGGTTGCTTCTTCTATGGGTTTTCACACATGTGTAATGACATATACTCACCATCGGAGTAAAACACAGAGGTTAAACGGCCCCAAAAATCCGCTGTACGCTTCTCATCTCTCCTTCCCTCCCCATGATCTCTGGAAAGCACCCACCCCTTTACTGTTTCTGGAGTTTTATTTTTTCCAGAAAGTCATACAGTTGAACTCCAGTATGTAGCCTTTTCAGACCAGCTTCCTCCACGCAGCAACGACTGGTTAAGGCCCCTCCTTGTGTTCTCCTGGCTCCAGTAGCTCAGGTAACGTTAGTGCTGAGTAACACTGCACGTTCGGATGAACCACGGTTCACTTACCCATCACCGTGCCGCCTTCCAAGTTTGGGCAACTATGAATAAAAGAGCTTATAAAAAACTACGTGCAGGCGTTGACGTGAACATAACTCTTTAACTCACTGGGTTAAACCCCATGGAGCCCGATTGCTGAATTTTCTGGTAAGAATGTGTTTAGACTCGTAAGAAACTGTTAAAGTGCCTCCCACGGTGGCTGCCGCGTTCTGCACTCCCTGCGGCGGCGACTGAGAGTTCCTGTTTCTCCACTTCCCCGTCAGCACTTGGTGTTGTCAGCGTGACAGAGTTTAGCCGTTCTCATAGGGGTGAGCTGCTGTCTCTGTTTCGATCTGTGCTCATAGTTGTATTTGGCTTTTTTAGCGTATTTTATGTATGTGGGACGTATTCTGTACCGTCTGGTATTCTTTGCTCAGTACTAAATCTCTGCAATTCATTCTCCTGCGTCTCTCCTGCTGGGCCTTCCCCCTGCACGGGACAGGGCGACAAGGATGTGGCGGGACTGTGCACCTGCTGAGCAGTAGACACGGGGTCTTTTCGGGTGGGCGCCGAGTCGCCGTGTGGCCAGGACTCAAGAGCTCATAAGCACACGCAATGAGAGCTACATTCTTTGGAGTTGACGTGTATTTTCAGCTTTACCAGAAATCATTTTTTAAGCTAATTATGTTGTGTGATTTATTCTGCCACCAGCAGCGGAGGAAAGTCCCACTGTTCCACATCATCGCCCACACTCCGTGTCATTAGCTTTGATGTATTTGCCGGGTTGGTGGTTATGTCGTGTTATCCTACCGAGGTAAATTTCTCCATTTATAATTTGTCATTTGGATTTGCCCTTTGTGCTACACCTGGGCACGCCTCTTCCCCATTTTTCTAATAGAGTGTCTTTAATTTATGCACTTTTCTAGAAATGAGCTCTTTGCTAATTAATATATGGCAGGTATCTTCTCCCATGTGCTGGTTTGCCTTTTCTGGATTCAATCCTTTTTGTTACTATTTAAAACTTTATTAACGTGTTTACTTCTGACCCTTGTTCCTTACAGATATCCCCTGCACCTCAGTGTATGTGCTCTAATCCTATAGCACTTTTGCGTAGAGAACATTTCCACTTTCCTTTCCATACGTACCAGCCTTTGCCTTTCTGCTCTTCTGTCCTGGTCTTTCATATGTCCTTGTGTACACACTCAGCTCTTTATTCTGTTACTGTCCCAATATCACCGAATTTAATGATCTGTAAGGTACCTGCCCCCTCCGACTCTCCTTCCTTCTCAGGACTGTTTTTAATATTTTTCTGTTTTAATTTGATACCTGAATTTCAGCATCAGCCTGTCCTAATAGGATTTGGATTGTAATGTCGGTGAGATTTTAGGTGTTTCCAGGGAATGCACAGACTATCTGTGACCCTGAATATTCTCACCCCTTTATAGATCATATTTCCAGAATCTTCTGTAAATTGGGTTTGCTTTTATTCTGTTAGTTACCACATTTAACTGGGACATTCTGTGCACTTGCCCAGTATTGAGAAAGACCTAACAAATTTTTTAATATCTCTGTTAGTAACAAGCCCTATTCCCAACCTTGATTCTTTTTGTTTAGTATGTCATGTTAGTCACCACACAGTACATCATTAGTTTTTGATGTCGTGTTCCATGAGTCATTATTTGTGTGTAACACCCCGTGCTCCACGCAGTCCGTGCCTTCCTTAATACCCACCACCAGGCTCACCCACCCCCTCCCCTCGAAAACCCTCTGTTTCTTGGAGTCTGTAGTGTCTCATAGTTCCTTTTCCTCCAATTTCCACCTCTCCTTAACTTTGCCTTCCTTCTCCCCATGCCCTCCGTGCTATTCCTTATGCTCCACACAGAAGTGAAACCATATGATAACTGACTCTCTCTGCTTGACTGACTTCACTCAGCATCATCTCTTCCAGTCCCGTCCATGTTGCTACAAAAGTTGGGTATTCATCCTTTCTGATGGAGGCATCATACTCCGTAGTGTATATGGACCACATCTTCCTTATCCATTCGTCCGTTGAAGGGCATCTTGGTTCTTTCCACAGTTTGGCGACCGTGGCCATTGCTGCTATAAACATTGGGGTACAGATGATCCTTCTTTTCACTACATCTGTATCTTTGGGGTAAATACCTAGTAATGCAATTGTCCAGCCCTGATTCTTGAGTTTGGCCAGAGGTGAATTCAGTGCCAAACTCTTAAGCAAGCAGACAATCAGACATTTATTTATTTATTTTTATTTTTATTTTTTTTACAATCAGACATTTAATAGTGGTCAGAATGAAAGTCGCTTCAGAGCAGGTGGGCCCAGAGGTGGCACCTGTACCAGGGGTCAGGGTTTTCTTGTTTTTCATGCTTTCATGGTTTATGGGTCAGAGCCAGGGAAGTCTCTGACTGAGATTGTTTCCAGCCATCTAAGGATCCCTGTTACCCCCTGGGAGGGGGAGTTTTTGGCCCTATGTGGACTTTGTGGTCAAAACCACGATGTCACTGTATTATCTTGAAGCTACGGGTTACTTTAGGGCCGTGGTTATAGGGAAGAGTGCAGGCACGTGCTGGAGTTTCCCTGGCTGTTTGCATTCTGGAGGTGCTAGAGGTTTGGTCTTGCTCTGTGGTGGGTCACTGCCCTTCTCTGCTTATATCTAGCTAGTTAATTCCCTAGTTATTGTATTTTCTGATTTTTTAAAATATTTGTGTATGAAAACACTATTTTTTGACATGCCGATTCCATACAAAATGTTTGTGTATTCTTGCTACAAACCTTATAAAAAATTTCTTTCTTTCTTTAAAGATGTCCAGATAGATTATTGAATGTCTTGTGTAGCATAAGCTTTGGTTATCTGTGTCTTTAATTGTCTTTGAGCTATTTTACAGCTCTCTTGACAAAGCTGATAGTGATGCCAATTAGACTTGTGCATGGAAATGCAAATGGTTTTGAACCACTGAGCACTGACTGGGTTTGCATCCATAATGTGCGTTCATTTCAGGCTTTCCGATTTCCTCGATGCACGTGTGCTGGTTGGATTCTCCGAGTCCACCGCAACGCCTTGCTGGTTCCTTCATCGTCAGTTAGACGTAGGTTGGCTGCGTGTTCACCTTATGTTTCTTTGATAGTCATGACCTGACCTGTCAAACAGTATATTTTAGCAGCTCAAGATTTTGTGTTTAAATTGTTGATCATGATTTTTATTTGGATACTACCAAGACTCTCCAAATGACCATTGATACACACTCATTCTCACTAAGCACAGTAGTTATGTTCTGTAAAGTCTCCACCGAGCCAGTATTCCAAGACCAAGGTAAGGGTCTACTCAGGACTACTACTACTCACTCCAGCAAGCCTCTACTCACAGCATTTTCGTCAACAGGTCAATACATAAACTTGTTCTATGTGCATTTTCATTTAAAGTCACCTTAGTTAACATATATTAGTCATGCATTAACACGCATTAACAGCCCAGCAAAAGGATCACAAAACAACATTTTCCTGTCAGGTACATTTCCACCTTCTTGTGTTAGAAACCTTAGACAGCTGAGCCTTGAACAACAGGGTTGGAACTGTGTGGGTCCACTCATACTTGGCTGCTTTCCAATAAACACAGCACAATATCATAAATGTGTTTTCTCTTCCTTATGTTTTTTTCTTAAAAAAGAGCCTTGAAAATACTTATTTATTTATTTACTTAGCAGAATGAGAAGGGGAGAGAGAAAGCAAGAGACAGAGCGAGGGAACACAAGCAGGGGGAGCGGCGGGCAGAGGGAGACGCAGACTCCCCGCTGAGCAAGGAGCCGGATGTGGGGTTTGACGCAGGACCCTGGGATCATGACCTGAGTGGAAGGCAGACGCTTCACAGACTAAGCCACTCAGGCATCCCTCCCTATGATTTCTGGTGACAGTTTCTTTTCTCTAGCTTCCTTTATTTTAAGAATAAAGTATATGAATACACGTGAGGTACAAAATATGTTCTGTTTTTTGTCTTCATAAGGCTTCTGGTCAACAGTAGACTATGAAGAGTTAAGCTTTTGGGAACCAAAAGTTATAGGGGCGTTTCCCACTGCATGGAAGGGTCAGCATGTTTAACCCAAATGATTTTCAAGGTCAAATATATTTCTCTTCACTTTACACCGATAAACGTTAGCGCTACACTCAGAGGCCATTTTGAAGAACAAAATCACCAAGGACAAGAACGAAAACGTGATAAACATGGTAGTCGGGAAGATTCCGGAAAAACGCTGACCTGCACTTCATGCACGACTGAGACAAGAAAGCAAAGTGTTGCCTATTCAACTTGAGCTGAAAACGGGCACAGAGGGAGACATGTTTTTCACCTGGGCATGTCCACAATGATGAGGAAAGCACCAGAAGTGTTGATTTGGGGTCAGAGATCTATTTTACCAAGTAGGCAAGTTCCCAAGCCTGGGATCCATGCAAGAAGAAGCTGGCCAGCCTCTGCCTTCTACTCCTGGACATCCTGCTGCCTTAATTTTGGAGAGGAGAAGGGATGGGCTCTCTCTGTGTCTCTCTGACTCTGACGGCGATGACGTGAGTCTGCACGATCCCAACCAGAGCAGTCTTCAGCGCATGATCTGAGCTCACGTCCAGTCCTACTCGCGTCATGTTTCTTGAATAAATGTTCAGTTTTTATACTAACATTTGCATCAACTGAGCACAACCTGTTCTTTTCCCCTTTATCCTCTGGATATAGTAGCATGTTCGCTTTTGCTCATTTTGAACTTTTCTTCCATTTTTAAAATAAATCCTACTTATTCACATATATATATTTTCTGGATCCTATATCCTGGCATTGTAACAATGGAGGACATTTATATGCATGACGGAGTTTGGCTTATACTTCTTTTCTTCCTTTTGGAAGTGCAGTTGTATTAACAATGTTACTCACAAAAAGTATGCCCCCCCCAAACAAATTTGGGAGGTGTTCCAAAATTTCCGCTTTTGAAACTGTTAAAAAAAAAAAAGTATCTCAGAAGTGTTTGCCAGCATGTATTTGTAAGACTCTTACTAGATTTATTTGGGGAGTGGTTACCAAGAAGGTAGAGACGTGGTTAACTGTTCAGACTTCCTCAATCTTCTTTTAATTTAGGTTTTTTTACTTCATATGTGTAATTTTCAGTAATTAGTATTAATCAAGAAAATTTATCTTTGTTTTATATTTATAGGAATAATGTTGCTATAATTATTACTCAAATTGCTGTACTGTATCTATAGTTTGCTGAATTTTCTTTATACTATTTATTTTACTATCTTTGCTTGATATTCTAGAAGATTATTTCCTGGTGTTTCTAAGAATGTGGTTTTAAAAATCTCACTGAATATTTGTTCATGTTTTATTCATTTCCACTCGTATGTTTATTAGTTTCCTTACACTAACTCCTGCGTGACTCTAATATTTTCCCACAGCACTTTTAATGGAATGCCTGCCTTACTCATTTTGTATTTGTCCTTGATAGAAAGGACTTATTTTAGGTTTTGTTTCCTTCCAATTATCTCTAAGTGGGCTCCACATCACTTGATATATAATTGTTTCCTTGATGCTTTGTATCATTTCTTTCATCGGTTTTGGAGTGTTTTCCTTTTCAATAACTGTTTTGGCCATTCTAAAGACGCAAGGTGGATTCTCCCCAGAATCGGCTTTAATGTCCAGATGCCACAGAGTCACCGAAGAATGAAACAAGTCTATTCCTGAAATCATGGGGCTTTGGGGGAAACAAGATAGGCTTCTTAAGAGGGTATGGAAACAGTTTGAGAGGCAAACACGGGAGGCCTTTGGATCTTTTCTGGAGGGTCCGGTAAATGAGAAGGAGCCCTGATGCACTGACCTTCCTGCGGTGTTCGAGGAGGGGGCTATGTGCCTGGCTCATTACCAGCTTGCGCAGCGGAGGGCCGAGCACCGCGGGAAGGGTGTGCAGCAAATCTGCTGCAGGCAAAACCGAAACAGAGCCGGCCAGCCACATGCCAGGCTTGTTTAGAAGTCTGTATCGTTTCTAAAAGCAATGTGGCTTTCAACTGTATATTAACTGTTCATTTAAAATTTAATTGAATTATAATCAGAAAATTGTATCCATATTACATTATTTGGAAAATATTGAGACTTCCCCTGTGGCATTTACATGATCGACTTTCATCAATGTTCCCAGTGCACTTTAAAAATAATACATCCATTTCTGTTCATTCAGCGATCATCTGCAAATTTTCAGCATAAATATTTAATCTAGATCTCTCCCAAAATATAAGAAATTAAGAATGCATTAAACTTTTATCTCCTCACTGTCATCAACCATATTATTTTGGTATTATAATTTTAACTTCTTTTAAATATCTCCCTTTTCCACATTTTAAAAAAGTAATAAACATTTTTACTGATTCCTTTATTTCTTTGCTCAAAAATACTTCTCATATACGACTTCCTCTGGCTTTGATTGCCTTGTGGTTAGTCCTTATGCATCTAGTATAGATAAGAAATATGTTCTTCCCAAACAGATGGGCCTCAGAGTGAGGGGCAGCAAGTATTTTGAACAGATTGTGGAATCTGTCACATTATTCTTCTGGATTGTTACCTAATACCTTGATGGGAAGTCTGGTGATGGTCTTTTTTGTTTTGTTTTGTTTTTTGTTTTAGATGTTTGATTTTGTGTGCCTATACGTGTAGGTGGCTATTAACATGTTTCCTTTGTCTCTGATATTCAGTAAGGTCATGATAAGGTTTTTGAAAGTCAATATTTTTTTTAATCTTTTATTTTTGTAATTAATTTATTTTTTTCAGCATAACAGTATTCATTGTTTTTGCACCACACCCAGTGCTCCATGCAATCCATGCCCTCTGTAATATTTTTTATTGTATTTTTACCCCATTTTGGACTTTGTGTAACTTTTGTTATGAGGGCTGATGTCGTCTCTTCATTTTTGAACAACTATCATGAAGTGTGGCTTTCAATATTACTCTCCCTAAGTCTTTCCAGAATTCTTACAGAATACATGTTGTATTTTCTTGTTCTATCTTTCTGTGCCTTTCTATCACTTACATATTTTTTTTCTCATCTGCGTTTTTTTTTGTTGTTGTTGTTCTATCTCACGAATTGCTAGCGCTTTCCAGTATCATCATTGATCTGCATTTCCAATCATTCATTGAGTTACTAATGTCAATGATCTTATTTTTCCTTTCAAAAAGTTTTTATATCTTCCTAATGGCCCTTAACCTAGTTTGATCTTGCCTTGTTTGTTTATTTTATGATCTATTTGGACACTGGAGAGCCTTACTTTGATTTTTCATTCATATATATTTGGGGGAGGCCAATGGCGTCTTAGCCTTCTTCATGGTGGGGCATGACGGGGATAGCTGGTCATCTGTGGCAGACCCCTCTCCTGGGCAGCAGCAGTGTCTGAGAGCTGAGCGATCGGGCTCTGCGGGCATTCCCGTGTAGCAAAGCCCAGTGGCCTCCTCAGGGTTTGAAGAGTGCACAAAGAAGCATGGAACCTCCAGTGGGTCAACTCTGATCTCTCTCTCTTTTTTTTTTAATTTATTTTTTATTTAATTTTAGCATAACACTATTCATTATTTTTGCACCACACCCAGTGCTCCATGCATTCTGTGCCTTCTCTAATACCCACCACCTGGTTCCCCCAACCTCCCAACCCCCGCCCCTTCAAATCCCTCAGATTGTATTTCAGAGTCCATAGTCTCTCATGGTTCACCTCCCCTTCCAATTACCCCAACTCCCTTCTCCTCTCTAACTCCCCATGTCCTCCATGCTATTTGTTATGCTTCCCTATGACCCTGCAATTGCACTCCTGGATATTTACCCCAAAGATACAGATGTCGTGAAAAGAAGGGCCATCTGTACCCCAGT
>NC_081574.1:2109848-2138389 GCF_022355385.1 Mustela nigripes | reverse complement strand
TACCCACCACCTGGCTCCCCCAACCTCCCACCCCCCATCCCTTCAAAACCGTCAGATTGTATTTCAGAGTCCATAGTCTCTCATGGTTCACCTCCCCTTCCAATTACCCCAACTCCCTTCTCCTCTCTAACTCCCCATGTCCTCCATGCTATTTGTTATGCTTCCCTATGACCCTGCAATTGCACTCCTGGATATTTACCCCAAAGATACAGATGTCGTGAAAAGAAGGGCCATCTGTACCCCAATGTTCATAGCAGCAATGGCCACGGTCGCCAAACTGTGGAAAGAACCAACTCTGATCTCTTATTCCACTTGTAACCCTGGGCGTTTGGCAAGATGTCCTTACATTTCTAGAATTTAGTAGGAGCAAAATTTTTTTCTAGTCTGTATTTCCTAATCACCTCACAGATAACAGAGAACTCTATAATTCTGGTCTTCATGTAAGTAACAGTTTATGAACAGGTACAACCCAGGCAGCCCTCGGCTCGATCTCAGAGCTGCCACCCAGCCAGCAGGGGCCTCTGGTTCTGGAAACCCAGGAGGTATTTTTAGGCTCGGATAACCCTCCTCACTTTGATGTTAGAATATCTTTTTCTGGTTTCCAGTCGTTGGCATATCCATCTTTCGATGTCAAGGTCTTGGCTCAAAAACCCAACATTTTTATTTTGTATGACCCAGCTTTGGCAATTTTGGGCATGCCCGTGAGAGAAAAGTGAAGGAATGATTCATTATGGCCTTAGTCTACCATTTCAGAAAGAGACTCTCCTTCTGATCAGAAATCTTACTAATCTGTTTTTATGGTAATTCGCAATCTAAGCCCATGTCCCTTCCACATATCACCCTGTGAATCCAAAGTGTAGACTCTGCTTCTGTCTTACTTCAAGCCCTTCATATAACTTGAAGTGTTCATTCTTATACCCTCTTTGGACCTTCCTCTTACCTTATCATTTTAGCCCCTTAAAGTCACTTGACTTAACGTTGCCCTGCTTGTCTGCATTTTAAATTGATTGGGATTTATCCAGCATAAATACGTCATACAGTTACATCAAACCCCAGCTGGTATAGAGGAAATACTATTTACAAATACAATGAACCCCTGCAACATCTTATGTAACTGGAAGAAAGGTTAGTAAGTGATTAGCATACTTTGGCATGACCTCATGTAATGAACCCTCTTAGAAGATTTCTCTGTGTTGACACAAGAGATGTACTATTTGGAAGTTCTATCCAAAAAAGTCCATCTTCCGCTTTTGTAGATATTTAATTTGATTTCCTGATTAAAATAGATACAGAATAGTGAAAATGGTTCACTCTCTGTCAATTTCATGTGATTTCAGATGTGATTCATTTCAAAGCAAGATATCATCTCCTGTCCACAAGACTTAATAAGCACCTAATAAAATTTAATGAAATGCATTATTTCCTATCACCATGTGATAATTGCCAAATTAACTGGTATTATCACTAAAATCATTTTCTTCATTTTCTTTTTACATGTTTTATGGCTGATACTTGTAGGGACTTGACAATTTATAGTTCAGATTAAAATCACAGGAATTAGTTGACAGAAATTCAATTTTAGTTTAAAATAGTTCAAACTGAGCTTATATATTATCAGAGCAGTAGGGATTATAAAGTTTGGTCTCAAACTTCGCTGGCCTACGCAATGATTTATGCCAACATGTGAGTTATAAATAATAGTGTTTGGGGGAAAACCTTTGTAAATCAAACGCTAGAAGAGGCTTAATAAAATCATATTCACATGAACAGTTATTGTGAGAGAAAAGGTAATATTTTTCACCAAGATTAATATATTTTTGAGCAAATAATTTTGAAAGTTATGTCTGCCTAATAGTTGATGGAGAGACACAAGCTGGAGCCCGATAGAGAGAGGCTGAGAGGGAGAGAGGGTAGCCCACCTTCCAACTAGGAGGTGTGAGCGGGTCCTCAGCTCGCCCTCTCTGCCCCGACAGCTCACTGTGTGCTTCGCAAAATGAGAGTGAAACTGAACTTGCAGTGCCTCAAGTACATCGTAGAGCAATTACAATACTGTCTGTCCCTCCCTGCTGGAAGAACCCGTGATCACCTATGTACCTGAGGTAGTTTGGCACAATGGTTGTACAGCTGGCAAGAAGAGCCCTGTGCAGTTCATGCCTAAGGGTTCTGGGGATAAGGAAGTGTGGACAGACCTCATGGGCCATACACTCCTGTCCCAGGTGAGTGCTGGACAGAGTTCCTAAGGCAGAAGAATCATCAGGTGGACAAGGGGGGTTATCACGGTGGGGCGTGCAGTCTACCTCTTGGACTTCACTTTGTTTTGCTTTTTAGCTAAATTATTTTAACTTGTTTTGGGTAGGAGGGTTTTGCCAGAATAAAAACAGGCTGAGGAGTCGCCCAACTCCCCTGACATCTGAAAGAGCTGACGCATGAACCGACTCAGTTCACATTCAGTAATCAAAGTTATCTTTCTTCTCCTGATTGAGCTTTACTCACCTGCCCTGTATTTTCATTCGTACTTCCAGCGATGAATTCAAATCTCCTATAAAATCTCGAATCAGTTTGGGTACTGTACAATCTGTGTGGAAAATTACCCGATGTGTCCAAGCTCCCTTATTAGATGACAGAACACCGCTGTGTACGTTATGAGGCTGTGATGTTTACCCTCCCCTGCATCCGCGGTCACCTTGTCCGACAGCACCACTCCCACTTTCTTTTTGTTTGGATTTGATCAATCTCTCTGCGTCATTATATTTTCAAACTTAAGCCTTGCTCGAGTATGAAGTGTGTGTGCGTGCTATGATTTTTAAATTCCATTTCAACATGCTGTGTTTTAACAGAATAATTGCAGGTTTCACGCGGAGTGTGACCATTTATATACTTGATATGGTTCATTGTATCTTACTTTCTGGTTACTTCATTGCAAGTTCTTCCTTCCTCCCCACCCCCCTTTTTTTATTTGACTGATCTAGTTTTGTGTCTTTCACCTTCTGTATCCAGAAGTTCTTCTGCAATATTTCTAATTATAGTGGTTGCCTTTTATTTTTCCAGATTCATGGTAATAGATGTGTCCCTAACTCGTAAGACCAAGACACCAGCCGTTATCCATGCAGAGATTCTCTCTGTGCCCAATGAAAGACGGTATTTAAAAGTCACTGTACCTGCTGTGTCACTCAGAAAATGAGGCATTTATTAAACTTTGGTTTCTCCTTCTCTGTTCTTCATCCCAACCTATCGCTATGTTTCTCTCCCATGGGACAGCGCTCTTAGTTCTGGGCTACCAATCCAATGTCTGGCTCATCAGGCTTCTTCCTCCTGTGTTCCCTGTTCCTCAGATGGGCTACAAGGACCAGTTATTATTTTAGTGCATGAGGATGTGATCATCCTTGTTCTCCGTGCACATGCGTCATGGTTGTATGCACGAAATTGGGCTGAACTTTTCTTTCAAGGTCCAGATGCTTTCATCATAGGAAGCCTCAAGATTTGCAAATGAGAAGCCTATTTCACAGGTTGCCAGGTTTATTTTTTTTAAGATTTTTATTTATTTATTTGATAGACAGAGAGAGATCACAAGTAGGCAGAGGCAGGCAGATAGAAAGAGGGGGAAGCAGGCTCCCCGCTGAGCAGAGAGCCCGATGCGGGGCTCCATCCCAGGACCCTGAGATCATGACCCGAGCTGAAGGCAGAGGCTTAACCCACTGAGCCACCCAGGCGCCCCAGGTTGCCAGGTTTAACAAATAAAAATGCAGAATACCCAGTAAAATTTGAATTTCCTTCAACAACAAATGTGTTTTGGGGTATGTCTCAAATACTGCATAGCATATACTTATACTGAAAACACATTATTCATTCCATATAGTGTTTGGAATAGACTTTTATCACACATGTAGTCACTGTTCATATGAAATTCAAATTTAATGAGAGTCCTGTCTTTTATAGCCGACCGTGGACAGTCTGATTCATTGTTTTTCTCTTGTATGTAATTTTTTTTAAAGTGTTTGAAATGTCATTCAGAATTCTCTTTAGCTTTCGAGGTACTAACATTGAGTGCAACGTGCCTTCAAGGTGAGACTTGTTTTGTTTTTGAGTGACCAGCCTTGAGCAGAACTGAGGAAATCTTTCAAAGTCAAGACTGGAATCTGCTCACCTGCCTCTCTCCCCCGGTTTCAGAGTTGCTTGGTGGTCAGGGCACCAGTCCCGTAGACACACGCATTCAGGTGAAGGAAACATCTCTCTTCCCAGCCTCCTAACCTCTATCATCCAGGGTTTCTCTGTAGCATGTGGTTTCTTTCAATCCTCACTCTTGAGGTCTTCGACCAGCAAACTGGCTGAGCCCTGGAAGACATGTCCGGCAACATCTGGTCTCTGAAGGCAGGTCTCCAGGACAAGAACCCCTTACGGACACCCCACTCTGCTCCGGTCTGGAAGGTCTAGGAATCAGGTGGTAGCTGGGACGTGTGGTGGATGTGAACTTTGCATCATCTAACAGGGCCCTCATAATATGTACCTGATTGCAGGAGCCCCAAGGTATCACAGATCTTCACAGCTTCGGAGACAGCATTTCTGCATAGCATATTTTCTTGTCAGCATCACAGGAAGATGAAACGGCCCATGAGGACTTCAAGTCAGGTCAGGCCATGTCCACACCATGCACTTGCTTTCTTACCGTGTCACTCTATCAGAAAACACATACAATACATGTCCTGGTGACAAAGCGATGCTATCGCCTGTGTTTTCCCACCAGGAAACCGCGCTTCTTGCCCTGTTATTTTGTGTGTTGTCACAGCTGGAGTCTGCCCGTCCCCAGGAGATTCTTAAGAGCTTTCCAAGGCCAAGAACGATGCATCACCATGACCTTCTCAACAGACACTGCAGATATAAGCTTCTTATAAATGTCTTTCCATTACTGTCCCCCTAAGATCACCTTTTAGACATTTTTTTTTCCTAATCAGCATTTTTTTTAAATCTCCCAGGAATTTTTATTACCAGTATACTAGATGCCCACTTACGAGCTGTGTTTTATACATAAAAAGAAGACCATGTTTTCCACCGCTTGCAGGAAGCCGTCATCCCCACAGTCACTGTCTTCAGAGTCCAGTGGGCACCGGGCTTCTCAAGGACTTCGGGGTGGTGTTCCCTCACCAAAGCACCTGGGTCGAAGGAAGGAACACCGGACCTTCCCTGAGGCGTCTTCAGAGGTGGAAGGTGGTGTTGGACATGATAATCCATCCCAACATTCCTATCTACTGACACTGTTGAATTCCATCCCTGATCTTATATCCAGGATGTTCCAGAATCTCAAATGTGTTTGATGTAAGCCACAGATGAGACCAGAACTCACTCAGGCACCAGGCACTGTCATGGCCTATCTCTCAACTATTGAGCTTAATATATTTGATGGAGAATTCCTGATAAATCCATTTAAGTCGATGAACTGTATCCAGCTAAAGATGACGTCCCATTCGGCCTTATATGGTGCCCATATAACGTAGGTGTATCTCCTGCTGTCTGCCTCTTTCCCTGCATCGTGTCTCAAGACGGTGTCTCCATGAAGTAAGCCGCCTGCTTGATCCAGCTGACAAAGAATTCGGTGGAATGCAGTTTCCGGGCACCCAACCGATCCGAGCCCGCTTGGAGAGCACTGCACAGGGCAGGAGCCAACAGAACCATCCGGCACCGGTAGCACTTTCTCCTGGCTCAGACCTTCCGACGGCATGCCGTCCCTCAGACCCTCGCGGCAGCCCTGACGCTTCCTACCACTCAACACACGGCTCAGCTGCTCCGCAAGACGGCTCCCCGACAGCAAAGCTACTGTCCTACCTCACGCTGTCTTACAGATCACAGGGCGTCCTTGTCGGTCTGCTCCCTTGAAGGTCTTTGATCGCCGTGCGGAAAAGGACTATGATCTTCAGTCCCATGTTTGTGATGATTGGCGTCACGGACTTTGAGTTCAATCTCTGGAAAGTAGGGATTTACAAGACAGATTTGGACACTCCCCTCAGGGTGGTCGCATTCTAGAGAGATCCGATAGGCAAATAAACAAGCAACAGGCTCAGTGTGACGTGTGATTACTGGGTGTGCAATAGAGAACTTAGGAGGAAGAACATGGGGCTCGTGATTTAGATCTGGGTGAACGTTAGGACTAATTTGAAATCTGAAGGACCTAAAACCTGGAAGCATCTTAATTTTTGGCTCCCGAGTTAAACAATGATGAGACTTGGAATAATCCCCTGCCTCAATAAATGCAATTTCTTGTATCTGTGTTAAAATAGAAGGACACGAAAAGCCCCACGGAGGCCAATCAGAAGGAACTTAGCTGCCCTCTCCATAAAGCGTCTCACCCGGGACGAACAGGCCGCAGAAGACAGGTGAGGACGGCGTCTGTGAAGGGCTTGTTGTCAGGCCCAGTCGTGGAGGAGGAGGGACTGAATGAAGGGATTGTATTCAGAACCTCCTCAGGCCGCCTATCTGATGGGACCTGGTATTTGAAAGTATGTTCAGGCGAGCGAGGACGCGTCCCAGGGGCCCAGGCCGGTCTCTCGCAGCGGGCGGGTATTTGAAGCCCTCCCAGGAGCTCCACGAACAATGCTTTCATCAGAGGTTTGTTCCTGATGACGCAGGGGCTGTTCCTGGCTTTGATTTGTCCCAGGTTAGTAGCTCAGATAAGTAATACGTGTCATCGGGCTTTTATCCGGCTGAAAACTCACAGCGGCTCCTTCCTTTAATCAAGGATTGTGAACTCAGCAAAGAACACTTTGCACGGCTCTGGAGAAAAACAAAAGCGATAAATACTATTCCCGAGTTCAATTTCTTACCAAATGGTTGTATTTCTCTGAAAGGTTAACTTGTGCAATTTAAAAATCACTTTAAACCCCTTTCAGCATTTTATCTCATTAAACTCTCCCACAATTGATTCACATGCTCAAACACATTCCACTGCCATTACATCTGTGTGGTCATCAAGCCAGAATTTCTCAGGGTTTTTATCACTCGCTGCAATCAACCCCACTCACCTCGTGGTGGCTTCTCATTTCCCTTCTGCTAAGTCGTGCTAAAATCCTTGGGAACAATCTCTGTACGATAGGATTTTTGGGGTAAGGTACACACCGTGTTTTCAATGAGCACGCATTACACAAGAGCATAAACCTTGTGCATTTTTGTACATTGTGGTACTCATTAAATGTGGGCTTGAATAAAATAGATTGAATTTCCTGGCATCATTCCTATAGACTTTGCTTCTCTGCACGGATTTTGAAACTGCAATTCAGAGAATTCCAACAGATGGTAATGATGTTGTTCTGTAAACACATACAGGTCAGTTCATGCAGGGGTCCGGTATAAATAATGGAAGCAAATTAAAGATGCTCGCTTTAAAAACAGTAATTATTTTTAAATGCCGTCACAGATAACCAATTGTTTTCTCTAAGAGATGTATGGCTCGAGTATAGTTTCCATTATAAATATGGGGACCATGTGTTGTGCATATATTTTCTATGAAGAGCTTTTTAACATTTTGCATTTAAATAAAGATCAAATGTAATATATGTAAACATGCGTCCTAGTGCCTGGCACTTTTAAGTACCTGGTAAATGTTTGATGTTTTTATTAGTATAATGGATGATGCCATTTAGTCCCATAAGAACTCAGGGAAATAAGACTTCTAGTGCCTCTGCTTTGCAGATGGAAGGAATGAGGCTCAGTGTTCCAAGGGGTGACAAGGAAATGGCGTGGGAAGCCGGTGGGGGCACAGCTAGACTGGCTTGCTGTAGGGGCTGCTCCTTTCCTCCATTCCAGAGGGAGAAGCAGGGAGAAGACTGGGTGCCGCTGCTCTCTCTGCCTGCCCTCCCCGTCTGGAAGGGATGCCCTCTGATGGCGACCTTCGTGGCTCGGGACATATTACCGCAAACACACTCTTTTCTCTGCTTACCACCGTCCCTAAGTCTGCAAAGGACAGGTTTGCTCTCCTTCTCTTTGCTCTACGGTGTGACACTGTTTTCTCTCCTCTTCCCTCTGCCTCTACCACCTCCTGCATTTGTAAGTTCCCAAAGGTCCGCACCTAGTAGGGATTCACTTTTTAAAAATAACTGAATTCGTTTTACGGGAAGTTGGACAGAGTCTTGCAATTGTCCATTCCATGGTGACGTAAGATAGCCCAGATACAGTCTTCCTGGGATTTTGCCACGGGTCACAGAGCAGGAGAGCTGGCCACCGAAGCGTCATCCAGGAAGGAGATGTGTTCATCCACATGGCGGGTCTTCTGGCCAAAACAACCCAAACCTGCTCCTTGGATTGAATAAGCCTCCATAAACCCACAGCAGTACCAATCCTTCAGGGAGGAGGGAGCATCACAGAGGGAGGTAGAATGAGTCTTCTTTAAAAAGCCTCTTCACAGAAGAGGACCAGAACACAAGTATAAGGAATAAAATAATTAGAAATACCACCATTTTGCAACCACGACTATAATGGACTCCTTTAAGGATTATCAATTAAGGCTACGATTATCCAGTGAAAGAGTGTTTGCTCAAGGATGAGCCATTCATGTAATATCAAAACACCACCCAGCCGATTACTTGTTACCTCCACATGGAAAGGGTGCCTTCTCCCCAGATAAATGTGGCGGGAACCCCTTCACCAAGCCTTGGAGGGACAAACTGACACTACGTTCCCCTGAGTAAGGTGCACTGAGGAGAGAACGTTCTACCAAGTCATTTTATTTACAAAGTGTCTGATCCGACCTTAAGATGCTCAGACAAATGCAAATGTGTAAAGATTACAGAAGTCGAAACCCGCTGCTCTGATTAGGAACACCAGGTCATGAGAGAAGAGGAGGAAAGGCACGGTCTGTAGATAAAAGTTTATGAGATTGAATAATAAAGCTAAGACAGGATGCTTCATTTTAAAAAAAAGGACATGTAACAGTCAATACTAATAAGTGGGGGAATTTGATGATAAATTTTATATTGTGTTGATGAATTAAATTTATTGTATTTGATATTAATGTTACGATTATGTAGAAAGTTTGTCCTTAGAAAATGCAAGCTATAGTGTTTGTAAACCTAATATCAGGATATTTGTACATATTTTCCAATAGTTGAGCAAAAACTGCAAAATGATAACTGTTGTTCTAGGTAAGGCCACACTGCACCATTATTTCAGTATGGAGATATGTTGAAAACTTTAATGAAGTGATAGGAAAATTTACCAAAAATTTTGTTAGAAAATTTACCCCCCCCCAAAAAAAAGTTACTGGTAAAATAAAATTTTAAAAAAGAGAATTAAATAAACATTATTTTAATAAATTTCAAAATAAAAAAATTTTTAAAAGTTCGATATCTACAAGTATGCAAAAGTATTCAAGGTATATTTTAAAGTAAATGAGGGAATAAAAAGAATGGGGTAGTCAGTAGGCTTATATTTATGTATAAAAAATAAAACTAACTTTACATTATTCCTTTATTTCCATTCCCAAGTAGTCTTTCTTCAAAGGAACCCTCTAAAAGCAGTACATTGTTCTTTTTTAAAATATTTTATTTATTTATGTGACAGACAGAGATGACAAGTAGGCACACAGGCGGAGGCAGACAGAAAGAGAGGAGGAAGCAGGCTACCTCCTGAGCAGAGAGCCCGATGTGGGGCTCGATCCCAGGACCCTGAGATCATGACCTGAGCTGAAGGCAGAGGCTTAACCCACTGAGCCACCCAGGCACCCCTACATTTTTTTGAGTCTGATAAAGGGAAATAGATTTCTATGGAAAGAGCTGAGAAATAGATATTTTTTTTTGTAACTTGCTCATCTTTATCAAATGCTTATATTAAAATACATTAAAATCTAAATGATTTATTTTAGTGTGATTACTGTGACAACTTTCAGAGTGCCTTAAAATAAATCCATAACAAAGTTTATTGTGTATAAATCTCAGAAAGTCATTAATAAAATACCTACAATGCAAAGTTAGCAAACTGAAAGCAGGTGTCTGAACAAGGAAATTTATCTTCAAAGTGCATGGGAAAGATGCTGAAAACTAAGTGTTTGATAATCAGCTACACCACCATGCAAGACAGGTGACATCCTGACATTTTCGGACCGGATGGCCATCAACACTGCATGTTGATGGTAAAAAAGAATGTCTTGTATTGGCAAGAAGAGACATAAACATAAAACATACAGGTGCAAGACTGAAAGAAAAGATCGTCAACCTAACTAATATTGGCCAGAAAAATGAAGAGAGAGGTTGCATTTAAAAAAAGGAAATGATTTTAAACACATGTAACCAGCTAGATTATAAAGTTCAGTAATCAAGCCAGCCCCAGTGCTTGTCCTGATAGAAGTGCTTAATACCTTTGTATCTGTTCAGATAACGTGCTAAGTATAGTTGTTAAAAAATTCAATGTAATGGAAGAATTGTTATGTGATCTCTAAGTGCACATGTTCAGTTACCATAGCCAGAATGGTCCAAGTTCTGGGCATGTGGCTTGCCCACATTAAGGTACCTTAAATATAAAACATGTAAGGATTTCCAAGTCTTAGAAAGATAAAAACAGCAAAGTGGAGATCTGCTTTATAAAATGAATTTGCCTTTGAGTTCTTCGGATCGACCAAATATTCCTCCTTTAATGTGGAGAAGACAGTTTCTCCTAGCCTGAAGCAGGGTTTCTCAAATTGTTTGGATTCAAGATGCCCTTTCAGCTTTAAAAATTATTGAGGACCTCAAAGAGTTTTGTTTATGTTCCTCATCGCTGTCCACATACACTTTTATGGAAAATTAAGAACATTTAAAAAATAGTGGTTTCCATGGCACGTATTTATATACAAATGCTGCATATTAGCACAAACAGCCTACGTTTCTAAACACTACTTAGTAACAGCCGTCATCCCAAAATAAAGAAGATGGTACCGCTTGGCAATTTCATAATTCTCTTGAACTCCTGGTTTAACAGAAGACAGCGGCATCGTCCTACAGCTCGGCCTTCCGTCCGTGCCGCACGCCGGGCAGCCTTCGGAGAACTCCTGCACACACTGTGAAAAGAGAAGGTGAAAAGAGCAAACCACGCTTTAGGTTTCTTAAGGAAACTGTCTAACTTCACCACCCCTGGAAAGAGTAGAGCAGCCCCTGAGGGTCCCAGAAGCACTTTGCGGATCACTGACTAATGGAGGTAAAACTGCAGGTATTTGGAGACCCTCCGTGAGAAGCTGGTGCAAAGCAACCACAAAAAAAAAGACAGGTTGACGTTTTCAGTGTTTATCATGTTTCCTTTGTACTTACAGGGAGTTGACGGATGAGATTCCCCCCGGCAGTATCTCCCCTACCCCTGAAGTACAACTGGTTATCGCATCGCAACAGACCATTGGTCTACTGATTTCTCCGAGAAATGCTCAGAAAATTAGAATGTGAACAAAATTCCTGTGGAAATACCGCTACCGAGAGGAGGAATACAGTGTTTCCGGAGCTGCAAAAGCGAGGCACATGGCACCGTAACAATGATGGTATCATAGCATTATGGGACAATACGACAGGGAGTTAACTCTTGACATGAAATGGACTTCTCATCAAAGATATTGCCTTTCTACACGTTCGTTTTGCTAAAATTTAAAAGATCTTTTTATTTGTATTATGCATTCCTAAGTAAAAAAGTAAATTCTATAAGCTTCATATTCCGCATTGTAGGTAATCACGTGCATGATTAAAAGTGCAGAAAATCAACTGAGAAGAACATATAGTTCCAATTTCTGTTTTTATTTTTCTTTTGTTTTGTTTTCTTTTTTTCCTACTTAAAAATGTATTAAGAAGAAGAAAGAAAGGAACATGTAAGATTTTAGCATCTGACATGTGGGCTAATCTGCACTTGACCTCAAACCAGCCGTGAGGACGGCATGAGGACTATTTCATCCATGTTATAAACCAAACACTCTGTCTTGTCTATTTGGATCTTATTCAGTGAACTGTAAACATCTGGTGGTTCACAGCTACCTTCATTCAAAGCTATCTCTCCTTTCTCCAGCCCTTTTTCCCATCATAGTTGCAGAAGGTCACAGAATTCTGTGGTAAAAGTATCTTGACTTGCTAATCATACTACTTAAGCCTCCCAGGAAAGGGTGATGGTTTGGAGCATGAGGTCGTGCATCACCTGCTGTTTGCAGTGGAACGGCTTCTCCGTAAAGAGCAATGTGTGCGTCTTCAAACAGCGCGCAGCTCTTAAAATATATAAAACACGATTCCTTTTGTTATTACCCCGTTTAAAACTGCTCCTGTGCTGTATTAACTTTCAAGTGATCTTGTACAACACCATGAAAATATTCGTAGGGACTCTTTTTGGAAGTGGTAGAGGTTTGGTAAGTGGAACGCTCCTCAAGCGAGGTTTCCTCACTTATTCTCTTCTGTTCTATCAGGAGTTTACCAGCAAATCCGATATTTATTTTTGAAAGATGTACCTACACGTGTTACATGACAAAGATCATACCAGATTAAAATGGTTTATAAACATTGCTAGAGAGCTCGCGTGCGGTGCTGGAACAAGTGCGGCTTCTGCGACGGGGTAATCCTGAGTTTTCATCTCCGTTCGCTACATCACAGTGTGTGGTGTTTCAACTTAGCTTTTGTTGTTTCTTATGTGGAGGACAAATAATCATAGTCATCTCATAGGACAGTGGAATTAAAGGAGCGAAACCGTATCAAGGGTCCGGTATATGCCCAGCAGGGGATGCGGATCACCCCCTTCCGTGTTCCTTCCTCCTCCGTTATTCGTAAGCGGCTGAGTATGGATGTAGGATGTGGTGGGTCCAAATTGTCCCGTTTTGTTAATTAACACCGCGGTAAGGAAAGGATTTTTGGCTTGCACATGATCACCACAACTTGGTGTAAGCCCTCCTTCAGAAATAGACCTTGAACATCCTTGTCCCTAAAAACAGGTTTTCCTCAGGAGCTGGAGAAATTCCACCGCTGCTGGACCTCACAGATTTGCGTGTCTGGACCGGATTCTGGAGGCGCGCTCTTGTCATCATTTCAGAGAAACAAGGAAGCCAGAGTCCAAGCCCCTGGCAGACCTGGGAACCCCGCACAAGCCAGAGCGTTGGGATCTGCACAGGAGATAGAGAAAATACAGGGACAAGAATGTAGTCTTAAAAAAAAAAAAAAAAAACTTAATTAAATAAATTTAAAAAAAAAAAAAAGAATGAACTCTTAAGTTGAGGTGCAGGGTTAATTTTTGAAGACATTTTTTTTTTTTTTTTTTTTTTACCGGATCCTTCTGTCCGACTAGAACTTGTTGTCTTGAACCAGCCGACGGTTTTACCAATCAGAGGTCCTGCAGAATGTGTGTAAATGTGAGCGTGTGTTCGAGCGAGAGCATGTGTGGCTGTGTAGGAGCTTAAAGGTGAGTGTGCATGGGAGTGTGCATGGGTGTGAGATTGTGAGTGTGAGTGTGTGTGAGAGAGAGAGAGAAACCCAAGGTGCCTTCCAGGGCTTCCTCCTTGACCACCAGGTAAAGCTCCGTCCCTGTGTGATCGGAGAAGCTCTGCCTCACCTGGCCGCCACCTGGCCTGCTGCCTCCCTCCCCAGTTGTCAGGACCCAGTGATGGTTCCCACTGCACAGCCGTCCACGCTGCCGCACCGGAGCTGGCAAGCCTCGTTTACAGCCCGTGTCCAGCAGCTGGCCCCGGTCTCTAAGTCAGGTTTCTCAGAACCACTTTGTGCAAACCGACCACAGCACTGGCCAGTAGTAGAGCTGCTGACTCAGGTCACCCACACTTCTCATGAGAGCTGCTATTCCCTTAAGGGTTGAGAGTGCAGATTTATTTATTTCTGCATCTTTGGTCACATGGTAGGAGCTCAGATTTTTAAAAAAATCGGTTCCATTGAACTGAAAAGAAGTATTAAAATAAAACACACGGATTTCTTTGACTATGTCACTCAGGTTGAGAAAATGGAATTTGTGTGAGCTTGAGGGCGAAGGAGGGATTGCTGGTGCGCAAACATGGGTACCAGGCCTCAGGTCATCACAGATGGCCCCACAAGTGGACATCCCTGCCTTTATTTTAGACACACACACACACACACACACACACACACACACCATGGCAGAGGCTGAGGGAGAGAAAAGGCAAATTGTCAAAACTTTTCTAATTTGTAAAATGGCTGAAATCACATGAAAACCCAGATCTGCGAAACTCCAATGCCTTTGCTCAGACCAACTAGGCTCTACCGCATGAGCATCGCCATCTGGAAGCCTTTGTCTTACTCCTACTACGCACCGTGGCCACCTTCCTAGCGCTGAGTTCCATTAAAAAATTAGGAAGACTGAGAAAATGCGCACAGCACTGAGTCGCTCCTTCCTTCCCTTGGTTATGAATTTGTTTTCGCTGTAACTACAACGTCTTCTCCAGCTGTGAACTGTCTGGAAAGGGGCTTTCAAAGATGTGCTCATCGGGCTGTTAAGGACTGAGGGACAGCCGTCCCACTGGCAAATCACCGCGCTCACACCCGCTCCTGAAATCCGCTGTGACATCGCAATGTCGAGGTCTCCAAGACAAAGCCGTACTCGAAGTGATTGGGGTAATAGGACGCATTTCATTTGTACACACCCCCGTCTTTCAACCGAAGAGACAACTCCTCATTGTCACAAACATCACCTAAAAGAAAATATGTACAAATGGCACATGCATTTGTGAGTGAGGGAATCTTAGGGGTTTTTAATGTTATAAGAAATTTTTGTCAGACTCTTTCTACCCTGCTTAAAATAGCACTTCTGAGATTAATGCGGAGAGAAAAAAATAGTCTCACAAAAATAGTTTCCTAGTTTGCCATCCTTTGCATATTTGGATGCTCGGTGTTTTTGTGCATAAAGCCAGAACAATTTACCATGTCATTCTTGCTCACCTTTCCATACCGTGTTTCAGGATTATATGTTATATAGGATTATATATTGCCAAAGAATATAAAGAAGAATATAGTTCAGATGAAAATATTTATTTTTGATTCCTGCATCTTTATTTCAAAGATGTCCTAATCCATTTTTCTGTTTCTATTAGCCACGGAGACATAGAGGAAGAAGGACCGCAGTGAATGCTGCGAGTTTACCGCCTGCGAGTCCCTCCTGACCACTTGTGGTATATTATCTCAGTTAAGCCATGTTGCAACACCATTAAATGAATAGCATTAACCATTCTTTCAATAAATAAAGCAATCAGATTCCAGAAAGCCAACAAAATTTGCTCAAGTTCTCTATTAGCTTGAGGACGAAAGCTTATGCCCTTAACCATTACTTAATATTAACGTTGGTTTTGCCTTATGCGTTTTACCTCAAGAACATGTCCAGCAAGGTTTCCAAAAGGAAAAATCAATGTAAACAGACCATCTGCGTGATTCATGAAATGTGTACTGGTTCCAATAAGGGTAGTCGTCATCTCTATAGTTTTGTCAAATTTAACTATTTAACAAATTCAGTCAAATCTTCTATAGTTAATTAAGTTTGACTGGTCGAAAAAATGCTTGATGAATCTGATCCTCTGACGTCTCTACACCACTTCTGAATGTATTCACCGCTTGTCCCAAAATACTTCCAGTTGGCGCAAACCCAAAGTCTCGGATCTGGCTCACCGTCCTCCGGCCGGGATTCAGGTCCCTCCACCCGGTCGCCGTTACCCTCACTGGTCAACACTCCAACACGCTCTGGCCGGTCTTCCGGCAGCTGGTCCTTGCCCACTTGCCCCCCAGCTGTAGCGTCTTGAATGCCCACTGTGCTACCCCGTTTCGACGGCAGCCACTGCACTCTTCTCCCCTTTGAGGCCAACCTTGGATGCCACATTCGACTTTGACTTCTCTGTGCCCACCGGGTGGTTGGATCAAAAGATCTCACCAAAAACAATTCTTTCACTGAGCTGGAAAGAAAAAAAATCTGGAGATCTGGAGAAATGGGTTCTATCATTAAATTTTCCACATTTTCATGTGAATTTAAATAAGCCAATTTATTTGAATAACATAAACTTTTGTTTCATTGTTTATCAAACTAATGCATGTCTAATATTAAGAAGTCAATTAACAATGATATTTATTTATCTTTAAAAAATATCACTGTAGGGTGTCTGGGTGGCTCAGGGGGTTAAAGCCTCTGCCTTCGGGTCAGGTCATGATCCCAGGGTTCTGGGATCGAGTCCCGCTTCGGGCTCTCTGCTCAGGAGAGCCTGCTTCCTCCTCTATCTCTCTCTCTGCCTGCCTCTCTGCCTACTTGTGATCTCTGTCTGTCAAATAAATACATAAAATCTTTAAACACAATACAACTCTATTTTTCCTAGTATTTATTAACCCTCCCGTTTCCAAGACACAACTGCATTGAACAACTTCCCTGAAACCTGCAGTGGTTACCTCCTTTTTTATTCAGAAGGGAAAAACAAAAAAACAAAAAAACAAACAAAACCACCTCCTCATACTACCCCTTGTAGATCTCGCAATCCGAGCACCTCCTGACTGTCCTGCTACAGAGGGGGCCTGTCCAGCCCGGTGCACATCCTCTGCTCGGCCTCCTTCCCAGCGTCAGAGTCACTGAGCTCCCTAGGCCAAAGCAGCGTTTCCCTTCGCCGCAGAGTCTGGGGGTAGACGGGCATCGCACCCACGTCCCTCAGAGTTGTTTTCCTGGCGTCAACAACGACCTTACACTACTTGTCCCTTCGTTTTCCAGGTATTTCAGTGCTTCCTCTGCCGCAGTTCCCATCCTGTCAAACTGCATTTTGAGGGCACCCGTTGTCCCGAACCCCATCTCCCCATGTCCATCCTGAATGGTCACTGCCCAGGCTTTCTGTACAGGCAGCTCGTCCAGTGGCTCGATCCAAATTTCCTGGGGCCAGTGACTTCCTCTTCCTTGGGTCATATCTTTGTGTTGAGGAAACAGCCTCTAGCGGGTTGCCGGTGCCCGTTCTCAGTCCAGAAGCTGGGACATCCTCTCCTTCGCTCTGCTTGATTAGGGTCTGAACAAACCCCCTGGTACATCTCCGGGAAAACTGAAGGCTTAGCCACCTTTCTCCACAGTTCTCTCCTCTCGAAACCACTCGACAACACTCGTCACAGAAGTGTGGCAAGAATCCCATGAGAGCGACACAGTCCGTTGGACGCGGCACCGTAACTGGCAGGGACAGGCCGGAGCCCAGCCGTCGTCGGCTCCGCGTAACGCAGGTTTATGAAAGCAAGTGCTTTGTTGTTTGTTCGTTTGTTTTTAATTACTCTACCTGCAGCAACGGAAACATTGTTGGGGGTTAGGCATTTTTGGGGGCGTCAAATGAATGCATTTTTTCATTCTTCTCCGCTCCTTTACATGTAGAAAATGACATGAGAATATCTCTAATGGCAATCTCTCAGGTTTTCTCAGGCTGAATTTTGTTTACACTCTTGGGACAGTTATTTTAGGATATTGTTGGTCCCGTTATGCAATATTTTTCAGAATAAAATCTCATTTGACTTATTTATTTAAATTTGAATACGATTTGAAATCACTTAGCTCTTTGAATAACTGAGAACCACTATGATCTTTAAACAACACCAACAACAGCAATAAAAACAGAGAGACCAGGGTCATGGGCCAATTGAAAAGAAATTATTCTTCA
Source organism: Mustela nigripes (assembly GCF_022355385.1). NCBI lineage: Eukaryota > Metazoa > Chordata > Mammalia > Carnivora > Mustelidae > Mustela > Mustela nigripes. Next base: position 2,120,802 of record NC_081574.1, on the reverse strand, counting down.
GAGTCTGTCAAATGTGACAAAAACAAAATCCTCTCCCTTGCTCTCTGTATACTCGGGAATTATTCTGGAAGTCAGGCTTCTCTTTTCTGTTGGGCAGTAACTGCATATTTGTGAGCAGGAAAAGCATCAGTTGCTTGAGGAAGAAGCTGCGTAGGCTCGCGCATGGCTGTAGGTCTAGGCTTCCCTCCTCCCTGGTTGAGAGCCTGAATGTGCTTTTCTAAATCCTTCTGCAACTTTCAATCCCGTGAGAGTAACAGGCGGGAACCGTGACTCGTCACTCCATGAGCTGGAGAAGAACCATGCCTCTCGGGGTATGTAACCCTTCAGTCCCACAGGTGATTAATCTGAAATCTCCCACCCCTATTCACCATTTCGAGGACTATTAAGAGTGTTAATAAAAAAGAGAATCAAATTAGAAATCTCTGCCCCCCCACTGCAAACTGACTGTAAACACTCTGCTGAGATAGAGACCAGAGAAGTATGCCTTGTCCCAACCCCAGTGCTGGAAGTGGGGAGTGGGTTTCACTGACCTCCCGAACACCGGGAGAAAGAAGAGAAACTTTTAGAGTGAAATAACTTAATTGACTCCCGAGGGAAGGCACTGAGAAAGGCCTACCAGGAAGGCAACCTGCAGGGGTCTGGTAGAAGTATCCTTGAAGATAACTGGCTTCCCAGGAGGCCCCACATCGTGCTGCGGCAGCTGGCTTCCGTCTGGGTTAAAGGCCCCCAGAGCTAGAACGGATCAGCCTTTCCTCCCCCCGCAGAGGGCATGTGAGGCTGGTGGGCCCCTAGAAGGATGCCCCCAGCCACGGGCCAGCACCAGCAGCAGCCAGGACTCTCCAGGGCACAGTTCTTACACTCTAACTTGGAATATTGAGAGGTACCATTTCAGTGTCTGTGGGATCACTCATTCTCTTTCAGAATGCTGATGGCCACCCAAGAATTTTTGGAAAGCAGGACCACAAAAAATGGTATCCAAACCCCCTAAGCCCAAGGGGGACCAAGGGAGGGAGCCCAACTTCATGGAGCCTGGGTGAGAAGCTCTGAAAACGTCCCTCTCAGGCTCTGAATATCGGCTTCCGATTTGACCCATTTCTTACCTCGGAGCTATTTCTTTAAAATCCTTTCAAATATTGTCTCAGGTATCAGCTAGAACAACACTAAGTATTTTTGTGGGTGTTGAACAAGCTCTGGGGTGTGCGGCATCCCCAAGAGGGTCCAGAAGAGGCTGCCTTCCCCAGATCCAGAGCCTTCCCAGAGATCTCCAGAGAGAGACTCAAGATGATTCCCCTGAGAGCTGGCAGGTTGCTAGGGAGTGCAACCCGAAGTTCCGTCCAGCCACGTCTGGCAGCAAAGGGGGTGCATTTTCTTTGCATTTTCCTGGGATCCTGCCCGCAGGCTCTCTGGAACGGGAGACCCACTAGCTTTCCTCCTGGCTCCTGAAACTGAGGGGAGAAAAGCTAATTTCCTCTTTCCCCTTCGCTGTGATGCTGCGCTGAGAGCCTTGTCGCTCTAGTGCACCTCCTCATGGATATGCGTCCCCAGCTCATGGGTTCTCCGCGGTGACCCCCGCCGTTCAAGATGCTGTTTGCGAAGGCTCACGTGCTCACTTAGCCTTAAAACAGAGCAGCACTGTTCATCGGAGGCCTCGCTGGACCCAGTCCTGGTTAGGGCACACCCGGCCCACCCAGAGCTGAGTTTCTAAGTCAGAACCACTCCGACGAGGACCTAGTTAGCCCAATAGTCGAAGTGGGACTCAGTCCGGTCTGACCTGGCCCAGGAAAACAAATGCTTGGATGAAGTCTGAGCTGCCGAGCTAGGGTGTGAGCTAGACCCACGCGCCCCTCCGAAGACCGCAGGAGGGAGCACTCATGGGGCTCACCGTCTCCTCACCGGGTGGCTCCCCGCCCCTCCACCCTCTCTCCGGCACTAGAACACAGTAACTTTTTAAGAGTTTATTCTGACAAAAACTGATTCAAATCAGGCAGTGTCTCATCCAGCAGGTGGAAGCGAGCTCCAAGGAGCTGCACCGAACGGAGGAGTTTTATAGGGGCAGGGACAAGGGACAAGGAAGTCATCCTAGGCAGGAAGTGGGCTGGTTTTACAAGGTCCCTTCCCTTTGGGGGATGGCTGCCGGCCATCTGCAGAGGACCTGACTCGTGCCCATCGGGAGATCCCGACGGGCTGGTGAATGGCTCTATTTCTGGGAGAGCTCTATTTCTGGGAGGTCCCGGTTGGGTGACATAGGGCTTAGCATAAGCAGCTCCATTTGTTGTCTTGTTTTTAACAGTTTCTTAGTAATGTATGTATGATTCTGTTATGTATAAATATATATACAATCACATACACATGTACATGATTTTCATTTTATATATATTCGTACGTATATGATTTTCGTAACAACAATGCATTTCTAGGTCATCACAAGTGCGACCATGTTTGTTTGCTGGGGCTGCCAACAAGCTTGTACCAACCAGCTGGCTTGGTTTGTAGAAGTGTATTGTGTTTGTAGAAGTTTGTAGAAGTGTATTGTCTCCCACTTTTGAGACTGGAAGTCTGGAATCAGAAGGCTGATGGGGCTAAGATCCCGCTGGGACCACTTGAGGGAAGAAGATCCTTCCTGCTCCGTCTAGCTACTGGTAGCCCACACGTGTCTGGCCTGTGGCCCCATCGCTCAGTGTCACGTGCTGTGCTCCATTTACCTCTTCACGAACTTCCTGTTGTGCAGCCTGTGTCCACGCTCCCCTCTTTATAAGGATTTCAGTCCAATTGAGTTACACTGCACCCTAATGATAACATGTTTAACCTGATTAACAGGTAAAGACCCTGTTTCCGATAAGGACACGTGCTCTGGTGCTGAGCGTTAGGACGCCAACAAATCTGTTTTTGGTGGGACACAGCTGAACCCAAATGGCAAGGAGTTTTAATTCTGGAAACAAAACTATACAGTTATTTTATACATCATTTGCCCTAGACATCTCTGCAAGGAGAAATTAATTTTTTATATTAACATTTTAATTTAATTAATGTTTTTCTAATCTTTATTTGTGTTAAATGGACAGAAACAGGAATTATTACTTCTTTTTCAAGACATACATTATAACAGCAATCAAAGTGCTAAGTGTTTCTCATTATCCCAATTTTCAATCTCTGCTTGCACTTAGCCAACACATTTTCTTCACTGATGTGCCAGAATTTTTATAATTTGTGGCATAAAATTATCATACTAAATTACCAAAAGTTAAATACGACAGCTTAAACAAAGATGGGTAATTGAATAAGAAAAGGCCTACCGAAGTGTTTTGTCATCACATTAATTAGAAGCATGTTTTTGTTCTCTCAAACACTGCTCTTCTGCCTTAGAACTACCTAACCTCTTTCTTAGGCTTTTCCACAAGGACCATATTTCAAAACCCATTATCTCAAAATTCTCGTGGAAATGGCCTGCTCGGCTAGCACGAGTTCCCTCCTCGTCCTCATGTGATTGTGTCTCCAGTATGATTATCCAGTTCTGTCAAGCTCTGTGTCTCACAAAACTGAATTTATACCTTCAAGGTTATCAGGGCTTACTTGACGTGTTCTCATTTAAACTGACTTCCCCAAACATCCTAGAGGCAAATGTTTTCCAGAGAATGACTCCCTTCCAGACCCCTGTCTGGCACCCAGATGTGGACCGAGGTGTGCCCCGGTGACAGTTCTTCTGGAGGACGTGCCCGCTGCCTAGCAACGCTGTGCTCCGGACCGCAGGAGAGAAGCGTCCCTGCGGAAGGGCAGTGGTAGCAGCCCTGCAGTTCTAGGAGGCGGGAGGTAAAAACCTATTCCAGATACCCGATGCAGATCCAAGAAATCCGGGTGGGTTTGTAGCCTTGTAGGTCACGCGCCTTATAAACGGTACTGGGTTTGTAGGTTGAACAGACCTGCATACGGTCTATTTAGTCACAGTGGAAATTCTCAGGCTCTTCCCCCTCTAGATGTCCAACCCCAGGCTATTTCACCAGATACTACCGCACTATGAGCAGGTGAGGTGGGAGCAGAGAAACAGAAGTGTATTTCTCTTACCAAAAGAGGTTCTGCAAAGAGAACTAATAATATCCCCCGTGCTGACACTGGGTAAGTATTTGAGTGGTCTGTGGGTGACCCCGAGTCGTGGTTGTCAGCTGGGACGTGGCACGACTCCTCAAGACGCCTCAGAAGATCAAGAAGGTCCACCAAGCTCTCCTCCTTATGAATAGCTGACGCAAAGCCAGGAGCTGAAAACAAGCCCATTAAAAATCTAAAAGTTAAAGTGATCATATGGACCCATACATGGGTAAGACATGGCACCCGCTGGCTAAAAAATTTTGCTTAATTAAGATATATATGATATATAATCTTAATTAATTAATATAGATAATATAATACATTTCACAGAATGTATATATGTATGTAACATAATCTTAATTAATATATAATATATTAATTAATCAAAGTAATATATTAATATAATATGTGACTAATATAATTAATTAATATATGATATAATATTTAATACAACAATATGATATATATTAATTAAGATTATACATATCTATTCTGTAAAGCAGAGGTTCTTTTTGCACACCTTAGGAGTGATTTCAGCTTGGAAGTTTAGTTTACTGAAGAAAAGTTTATAATCAATATTTTCCAAATGAACAAATGTCACTGAATTTGCCTAATTTCTTTCAAGAATGATAGTTTGCTTTTCCTTCCCTTTATAGCATGAGATGCACTAAAGTAAGACACGAGGTTTGAATAAAGTGAACTTATTCAACAGTCCCCCGTGCAGATGGATTATCTGCTCATTTTTTTTTTTTTTTAAGAAGCTAACTCAGCCATGACAAGAATCTGATCTGTTTCGAAGAAAACTAGCGTTTACGGCAGCCGGGCTCATGCGGTGACAAGGAGGTGTGTATCCAGGAGGGCCTTTCATTGTTCTGTGCTCAGGAACGCTGCACCGGTGAGTAAGACTGTTCATATGTAATTTCTGCCTTAGAAGATTGCAGCAGCAGTTTAGTTGTCCTCTGGGTCCAGTGGAGGACAGGAGGGGGAACGGAGTCCTGGCGACTAAGAGGGCAGCCGGCACTAACCAGGAAGGAGGGGGCAGGAGGGTGGACGGGCGGTGGCCCAGCAGCAGCCTGCGTGACCGTGGCTGGCATCCCCTCCTCTGGCTCTGAAGGTCTATGTCCGTCAGCAGGGATCTTTTTTTTTTTTTTTTTTAAGATTTTATTTATTTATTTGACAGACAGAGATCACAAGCAGGCAGAGAGGCAGGCAGAGAGAGAGGAGGAAGCAGGCTCCCCACCAAGCAGAGAGCCCGATGCAGGACTCGATCCCAGGACCCTGAGATCATGACCCGAGCTGAAGGCAGAGGCTTTAACCCACGGAGCCACCCAGGCGCCCCGCACGAGCAGTAATCTTAACACAGCTCTTTGCAGCTCCTGGCCTGTATGCTCCTCCCTCTGTCTTGATTAGATCCTGATAAAATATGAGGCTGAGAGCACCAGGGGCATCTCTAGCTTGATCCCACTCCTTCCAGATTTCTCGACAACTTTCCTTTCCCGAGAGGACACACATCTGATGTTCCTCCAGATTCCTGCTTCTCTGCCCTAATGGGAGTTAACTAAGGATCCCTGGGTCATGAGGACATCTGATTTAGAAAATGTCGAAGGCTCCTTTTATTCTTCTCTGTTGGGGATTTTTACCAACATGAATTTCTGAAATAGGCATATATATAGGAAGAAAACATTCACTGGAAATATGGTTTACCAAGTCTGGCCTATTTTATTGTGCACTATTTTCTTACAGCAAAAGAAGCAAAACAAAACCAAAACCAAACTATGGTTACCTGAAATTCTTCCCAAGCAACAAGATGAAGCTTCTTCTATCCTTCTGACTTAAATTGTATTTTCATAAACTTGCACAACACATTCAACCTCAAGAACAAATACAAATTGAGACTAAGGGGCTTAACTGTCCAGGTTGAACATAAGGGAAAAATTTCCAACCCCACTCTTTTTCTTAGAGCTTTTTTTTTAAGAAAACTTGTGATTTTTACCTACTTACTACTCCCTTTGAGATTTGTATAAATCCTTTTGATAGGTCTCTTCTCAGCTTTAAGCCCCAAGAATGTCTTTCTCAAGGGCCTAAGACCTATCTCTACGAAGAAGACATAAGGGAGACCCCTGAATTCTGGCGGAGTCCAGGACAGGACGTCTTCTGTGGGCACCTGGTTCCAAGTTGCAAACCTACCTCCTATTACAAAGAAAAACAGATGTTTTTCTCTTTTGGAGAGAGGCAGATAACTAAATAGCTTGTCATCCCAATTATTAGGCTTATTTTAAAATGAACTTTGTCTAGTAGATGGTGCTGCTTCATGGAAAGTCCTTTTCCGTGAAGACTAGTTAGTGCTCGCTTTGGGAACCTGCACGAACATGTTTGCCTTGAGATCGCGCCGTGTCTTCTTGCCAAACGTAAGGATGAGATTCCTTCTGTCTTTGAAGTCTCTAAGTGAGTTGCTTACGATGTGCGTTGCATTCTGGTTCAACGCTTGTCCAATTATAAAGCTGTTTTGTTTCTCTTCTTTGTGGAGAAGATTTCTGGGTTGGGAGGAAATTTGTTTTTTAATTATATTTCCCCAACCTACCTCAAATCCTTCGTGGAGCAGGTGAAATGCAGACACATAGCTACTGTATGTAAATGCTGACTCTATCTACATCTGCTCACGTATTTGTGGAGTCAGAACCGTATTTCTTATTGTTAACTTCATGTTTATCTACTGCAATAAAAATACAGTAAAATTTTACGGCACCCGTTCCTTTGTAAATTTCCGCTGGCTCTGTCATCTATTCTCTGCACTCCAAAACGAATCTGTGATAGTTTATTAACAATCTTTTTAAAGTGCAGCAAATGTAGCACATATTGGAAAATAACTGTTGCTTCTTTTTCACCCTGCAAGTGTGTGTCCTGGGAAGCCCGCCCCGTGAGTTCTAGGGTCACCGGAAGCATATCCCGTTTAATTACATTTATGTTTTGTGCACTTAGCATAGATTTAGAAAAGGTAGCCCTGTTTTAAAGCTCAAACACTTGGCTTCTCATTCTCTTTGAGTGAAATGTTGTGGCAAAGGAGAAGTCCTTTCAAAGGGACGACGCTCAACCGTTCGCTCATTTATTTTGGAAGAGGAGCACAGTTTACTAGTTTACTAGGGATAAAGAGAGGAAGTCGTTCCTGTCCTCAGGGGGACCCCAGGAGGGGTGTTCGGCAACCTCTAAAATGCCAATTAAATTGATGTGAGAAGTGACAGCTGAGCAAGAAACTCGTCCTGGTTGAGCGTGAGAAGCGTGTGCAGAAGTTCAGAGGGGAAGATTGTGAAATGACCCTTCGAGCGTGAGGTAGTTTCTGAGAATGAGTGGAAGGAAGGGTCTCTCCCCTGAAACTCTGCCATTTTAAAAATGCAAGTAGAAGTACAAAAGGCAATATGAAGAGTGTGTGCTCTGCCCCATAATTTTTCTCTTGTAGCCCACGGAGGAGGGGTGCTCCCGGGGTAAGGGGCTGCGCTCAGGGAAAACCTTTCGCTTCTCCATCCTCCTGAGGAAAGCCTGGCTCCCTCCCTGGAAGCCCAGACTGTTCAGAGACTCTGTGTTCCTCATTCTTGTTCCATTCCAGTAATGGAAACCAGCTGTACGTTATTATTATTCTGAAAGTCCAAGTAAGACTTTTATCATTTCTAACCAAGTCATTTAAATACTAACGGGGAAAAGATAGACAGTCGGGCACTTAGGCCTGACGTGGGGTCCGTCTGCCGGGACGCTCCTCAGTCAAAGTCGGACAGCTGCTTTCTCTCAGCCGGTCCTTCTCTTAGCCAACACTGGGTTTGAACCTCTGATCTTCTGAGGTCGTTTTCCATTCTGTCCTGGCATCAGGAGCCAGTTTCAAATTCGGCTTCTGAGGTCTCCTCCTTCCCCCGCAACTCAGAGGCTCGGAGTTCGGGCGTGTGGGTGGGTACAAGGTCATGTTCGCATATTTTGGAAAGACAGTTTTCCAATGCATCAGACTCTTATTCTAGCGAAGCTCCGGTGTCTTTTGACCATCGGGGTCGCCTGCTCTACTTCTGACGAGTACCACATCCTAGTAACTGTATAGTCTTACTTTTTCTCCCATGCAGAATGTTAGATGGCGTTTGGGAAACATGGTCCCAACTTAGGAAAAGGAAATATTCTAATCTTTTCAGCACTTTATAGCATGTCTTACACTTCTTCATCTTTTTCTGTCTCTCTGCCTTTCTACCCATCTATCTAGCTTCTACCTACCCTCTACCTGTCTTCCTTCTCCCCCTTCTGACCCTCCTCTTCCTCCCTCTTCCTCTCCATTTCTCTCTCTCTCAATCTTTGTGTCTCTGTCTCTGTCTCTCTCTTACACACACACACACACAGTTCATAGACATGTCAGAGGATGCTGGTGAGATTGGAGTCGCTGTTACCATTGCTCAGTCTCCGCAGGCGCCGTCTGATAAAGACGGCTGCTCTCCTCTTCGACAGCCCGCAGCCCTTCTGCGCAGGCAGGCGACTTGCTGTTGGGTAGTAATGACATGTCCCGGGAGCTACTAGAACAGAACCACTCCATGTTTTCCTGAGAAATTTAATCACCAACAAATTGTTGGTTCAAACCCAGCAACTTGTAGTTCATGTGCCAAGAATGACCAAAGCCAATAAACTAAAGTCACAAATGCTGCATCTATGAGTTATCAAATAGTTTTTATGTCCCCAAAGAGTTGCTGCATTCACTGTACTAAGTACGTGCTGGAAATTTAGGACAAAATTTTGTGGATTGATGAGTGTGGATGTATGTGTCTCTGTCCATTGACCTGGTACAAAACCAATTCTGTCTTTAAAATCCTAATACCCTGTTCATCGTATACTTTTGCATTAATTTTTGAGTTTTTTTTAAAACATTGCATTAAACATTATTCATTTGATTACTGGATGCGTGTGTGTGTGTGTGTGAGAGAGAGAGAGAGAGAGAGAGAGAACAGGATGAATCAATATTAATACACAAGCATTTATAAAGACGTAAATATGCCCGTCAGTTTACATTCAGACTGTCCAAACCCTGGTCTATTCTGAGCCAACTCATATCCTGCCAGACTTTTCAGTGTAGATTTGGTGTAGACTTAAGTTCAACCATGTTAGAACTATTGGCGAGAGCTAGCAAATGGTGATAAAATAGAACTGAAATGAGTCAACAGCTTGAGGCTCACTGTCCAGCTTTACCTACCACCTTCTCTCCAGGGGACCCCACAGCCTCCCAACCTGGACCATGCTGTCCCCGTTGGAAAAACACAGACAGTATATCTCAATTTTGAGAAGAATATTTTTCTTTTGGGGCAAAATCAACGCCCATGTAATGAGGTAGCAAAGATGAACTGGAGGGATATTTGAGAAGAATATCTGAATATGTTACGGTGTGTGAGATACAATGCTCCACAGGTGTTATTCACTAGTTTCTGGCAGTTATAAAGTAGGGGCAGGACAGCAAGGCGGTGGCTTTGCACCCCACAAGGTGCAGGGTCTCTGCTCCCGGAGACACTCCTTGTCTACTCAGGCGGGTCTTCCAAGAATCCCTGTGTGGAACAGCCTGCACACCTTGGGTTCCTCTCTCCTCTTGTCTCCATTAGTGCTTTTGTGGGAGGGCCAGAGAGAACTGGGATTCCTTCTTATTTCTGTCTGCTTCAGGGACACAGCTGCCAGGTGACAGACCCAGGTTGGCTCAGCACAAAGTAAAAGAAATCTCAGTATACAACTCCCCCAGGAAGATTTTTAAAAGGTCATTAGGTTTTTCCTAAATGATGGAACAAATCTTGTGGGCTGGTACTTTCTGTTTCCTGAGATGCTATCATAATATTAAAAATAAGAAAAGTAAACTAGGCTAATAAATTACACTGCATAGTGTCTCAGTCCTAAGCTCATTCCCATAGATTATTTCATTTTATCCTCATTAAAATTGCAAGGAAAAAGGCAAAACTTACAAGAGAGATTGTGATTTACTAAAGATTGTCAAAAAGAAATTTGAATTTTTTTCTGAGTCTTTGGTCTTTTGCTACTTCACGTGTGCCATGGCGTTTTGCTTAAATATATGTTCATTGAAGTACTTGCTTTAATGAAATAAGATGTTATAATAATAGGAAGCAGATATTGTTCTAAGCACTCAAACACATTATTGTTTGTTTGGATAATCACAAATTCCTTAAACAGTAGGAATTGTTATTTCTTTTTTTATTGAGGTATAATTGACATATAACATCATACTACCTTCATGTGCACAATGTAATGAATTCGATATTTGTATACACTGCAAGTTATCATTGCTGTAAGTCTAGTTAGCATCCGTGCCCATATGTTTTTTCTTGTGATGAGAACTTTTAAGATCTACTCTCTCAGCGACTTTCAAATATGCGATACAATATTGCTAATTATCATTGTTATGTTCGACATTATATCTCCATGAGTTACTTATTCTATTAACTGGAAGTCTGCATCTGTTGACTGCTTTCACACATTTCACCGACACCACAATCCCTGCCTCTGGCAACCGCCAATCTATTCTCAACATCTATGAGCTTCTTTCTTGTTGTCATTGTTCTTTCGATGCCACATGTAAATGAGGTCATATGGTATTTGTCCTTCGGTGTCTGACCTACATCACTGGGCACAATGCCCTCGACGTGCACCTGTGTTGTAAGTGGCAGAACATCCCTTTCTGTATGTCTGAGCAATATTCCATTACACACACACACACATAGATACGTAGACCTACACATACATACACATACGCATGAACATACCCACACATGTACACACACACACACACACAGATACGTAGACCTACACATACATACACATACGCATGAACATACCCACACATGTACACACACACACACAC